>NC_051251.2:24435655-24608155 GCF_015237465.2 Chelonia mydas | reverse complement strand
TGAAGTACAAATACAAAATTAAAGAGATCTAAAAGATAAGCATTTACTGATCAACTTTTGAAAAAAATAATCAGATATTTATTCACCATCCTTTCCCTCCCATTCTCCTCTTATACCTGATCATCTTATTTGTAAAAAGGAGGGAATGGAATCAGCTGCATACAAGATTAACACAGTATATTCAAAAAGTAGAAAAAATAGAAAATATTTTTATAAAGAAAGGGGTGTACAGTAACATTACTTGGAGTCAGACCCAGCACTGCAATAACTTCTATGGTGGTTTACAAGAATTTTACTGTGCGCTGTCATTCTAAGAAAGAATGCCTTATAACCACTATAACTGCCCTATCACAGGCTAGTTAAATAGTTTTTAAGATAGTGATCACTATTTCGGAGACTCATATATCCCAGTATGTTAGGTGTGCTGCTACTTTTGTGCTTTGTACAGTGTTGTCAGGGACAATCATTCATAGAAACAGATACCGAACAGTATTTCTCCTTCAATCTGTGTTAACAATTTGAGCTGGTTGACTAGAAACAAAAGCATATGACAAATTAAGGCCATATTTTAGTTTGTGAAGCATTCAAGATCATTTGCCCAATTTCTGCAAATATGGGTGGGATTTTGGAATATTTATTGCTATTTATGATTGATTTTTCTTGGTGTGTGACTGATTCCACATGGTATTTGTGAGCTGTAACTCACAAAAGCTTATGCTCAAATAAATTTGTTAGTCTCTAAGGTGCCAAAGTACTCCTTTTCTTTTTGCAGATACAGACTAACACGGCTGCTACTCTGAAACGTGGTATTTTTGCTTCCTGATAGATTAAGTTGATTACAATTTTTTGATAGAACAAGTAATAGGAAATAAAACATAGGTAGCATGAATTCATGAACCTTTGGGAATTTATGAGAACAGACCACCCCTTGTGCAGACTCACCTCATCTTGTCCCCCTGCCTTAGTGGAACATTGACCAGTTCTGCTAGGTTACAGCCCTCCAGACATGGGGATGGGAAGTAGGAATTTCCCCAAATAAGGTAACACATTTGCCTTTTGCATCTGGAAGGCCAGGTTCCAATCTGAGACAGGCCATGAGTAAAATGACTTTGCTAGGTTTAATCTTGTCCCTATTGGAGACTTGTCCATGTCAACTCTCCTCCACCCCCCCACTCCCAATTTGGCATGAGTTGCAGTTATTCCTTATTGAGATGTGACTAGCATTGCAGTTATAAGGGTGTTAAGGCTGAGAGGTTGGTATGCGGGAAAGCTTTACCTGACTATACTACATATGGGTGTAGGACTGTCTGCCACTCACTTTTGCTGCCACTAATTCACAGTTTGAAAAGTAATATTGTTTTTAAGGAAAATAGAATAAACTTAATTTTGATACAAACAATGCAGATATTCTCAAACATGTGCCTTCTTTTCCGAATATCAAAATATACTTAAAATGTTACATTTTAATTTATTTTATAGTATTTTTACCTTGTTTAAAATTTCCGTTGAGAATAAAATAATTCAGAATACGTTGATGTAGAAGATATTTCACCATTATCAACTAACAAACAATACACATAGCCCAACATTTGGAAAAATATTAGTAAAAATCTACATAAAAAGTCCAAACTTTTCTCCTGAAATTCCTAAATTAATTATATAATATAGGAAATGTGCATCAGGAATACTTTCGCTCACATGGAATAAATGTGTAATACTGACCTGAGTGATATGTATAAATTGTGACTGCCTTTGACTTTGCTAACAAGAGCTGGGATTTTGGCTTCCCTGTCACACTACACGTATAGACAATGCCTAAAATATTCCGCGGTAAACTAGTAACAAGGTCCCTAGATTCTGCTGTGTTCTGGTGAAAATTCTGTCATCTTCAGAAATTTATAAATGGAAGGTGTTTTTATAGATTTGAATACAAAATACAATCAGTATGGTAGCCATAGTGTTTGTTTAGAAACTAAATTCTTTTTCTTTCATGCTGTACTCAAGTTTTCAATTTTCAGTATCCTGCAGAGTGCCATCTTTATGTTCCAGAGTCAAAAGCAGATCAAGGTAGATGGGACGCTTGACACCTTTCAGAGCAATGTGGGTTTCAGGATGTCTGCACATTTGTGGAGTTCTCACTGCATTTGTTATGCTTGGTGTTTACTTTTCAAAGCTTCTCTCTGCAACCATTAGGGCTAGAAACTATTGTTTATTTATTTATTGGCACCACCGCCAAATTCTAGGGCACAGTTCTGCAGAAAGAGAGAAATGTTGTGGCAAATTTTGCAGTGTAGAAATTCAGAATGTACGGAGCTATAGCATGGGAAGTGTAGGTTGTAGACTCTCACAGTGGAGGGGAAAGGGAGTGACTTTTCAGGATCGTCTTTCATCTGAAATAGTATAGCTTTATTTAACATTCTATGCAAGGTTAGTAGGGGATGCAGTCACTGTGCACAAGCTCAAAGATAGGTTCTTGCCAAGACTACATTTTGTCTTAAGAGTCCTGATCTGAAATGCCTTGCTTATTAGCTGGAAACTAGCTTTTATGGGCTTTCTTGATCCTGTTTTGTTTGAGTGCAGCCATTCATCTCCATCCACCTTTCTCTGTTGTTATTTTTTAAAATTGTTCTAGGTTTTATGTGTATGCTTCCAGCTCTAAAAGAATCCCTCCAACCCTCCTTATCAACACCATGCATCTGAGAAGGTGAGAAAGCAGAAGAAAAGAGAACATATACAAAGGTAGAAAAAATATTTAGTGACATTTGTGGTTTCCCATTCATTTGAATGGGAGCCTGCAATGCTGCATGTTTGTCTATCGGTGACATTGTGTGAGTCAATAAAATAGCAGCATTCCCAAACCCACACACCTGATTATAAAACATTGTCTTCTTGACTGGATAGGTACTGCTGGCTTCTTCTGCCTCCCTTAATGCAGAGGTGGCCCAGAACACCAGAGGTGATTCCTTCCTTAGGGAAATAATTTCAGAAGGAAATAGGGTACCCAGAGACTCTTTTTCTCTCTTACAATGGACAGAAAAATGGAAAGGGGAGGAACTTCTCTTTTGCTTTCCGATGGGTTCCTTCTTCTCTTTGGTCCCTTCACTCTTGAGTTATTGTATTAGACTCTACAAAAGGGATTTCCTGACATTAGGGTACCTTTCTGGGCTGATCCCACATGGCCCCCCACCCTCTTTCCTTGTACTTCTTCAGTGGTGGGTCTCTCCATTAAACTGCAGCGGCTAGTTATGTGGTCAGTAACGTATGACACCAGAGATGCTGACTTGATTTCCTGAAAGTGGTATTAACTTGTATATGCAACAAAGATTAAGTGTTTTACTAAATGCATGAGTCTGGATTATTGGAGGGAGACACAGCCAAGCTTTCAACTTTCCAGAGGAAGGGAGTGAAATATTGGGCCTGAGGAGATAGATAAACCTGTGACCAAAGCAGAGACCAACACTAAATGGATCTTATTGTATCATACTTGGGGAGAAATTCAACCCATCCTGCAAAACCATTGAGCAAATCACCTTTGTATTAGTAACTAAGGGGGAGTAGAACCTTCCCAACCTGCAGGGCTCCAGTGTGCTCCCTCTGCACTGCTTAGAAAGGGGTGCCCAGGTACTGGCTCCATATAAACACATCCCCAAGATCTACTGGCAGCTACTTAGGTACACAACAACGGACTCCTCCCAGATGGTCTATGTGGAGCTATTGCAGAATCCCTACATGCGCAGGTACGGGGTAAGTGCAGGCTCTCACCATAAATGCTTACATCGGACTATCATTACATGAGTGACACGAGGGGGGGTGTCTTCCAATGGTGACATGCAACCCAGGTTGGTGAATATGCAGGTCTGTTCCTGACACAGCTTTGTCTATCGTTTATAAAAACAAGTACTAGTAATTTTGTTCTTTTCTCTCTCTGGCAAGTGCTTTCCATCTCCTGAAGAAATTCAGTTAATGTCTATGGGGAGCAAGAGAGAGGGAGGTTAATATTCTATTCTAATTTCTCATTCCTTACTGCATAACTTTGGCTTTGTAAATAGGGGAGGACTTTAAATATTGTGATATTTTGTTAAGAACTGACATGTCTTAAGTGTGAAATGGTGAGTCCAGAAGACTGGTCAGATATACAGCAATGTTATATTAGAGAATCTTATCATATGATTGGAATATACAGTGCTCTACTGGAAAAAAAGAAAGAAAGAATGAAGGGTAGTGCTTTTCATATAAACAAATTCATTTGATTTACTGTGCTTTACATGTATATTGTATTTAATGTTTCCATCATTCTAAAACATTCTGTGGCTTTCCAAGTGCAGTAGAGTTACAAAGCCTTGTTTCTTGGCTCTGCAATTGGCTCCTCTATTAATCAGAAAACATCTGGGCAATAAAAGCTTTTTTGTGTTGAAGAATGGGTGTGGTTGGATCCCTCCCCCTCCCCCCCCCCCCCTCCCCCCCCCCCCCCCCCCCCCGTCAGCCTGCCTGTGCATCCACAGACCACCAGCTAGGTTTGAGTGTCTTGCTTGCAAAAATGTTTTGTGATGTTCCTGCTGTTCCTTCTCTCTGCATTTGACAGGAACTTCTTCATCAGTCATTTTCTTTTCTAAAATATTTTCAGCCACATTCTGCTCTTACAGTTTTCTTCAGCCTTGCCCTGTGCGTGTGTGTAGCACCACAAAGTCATAAGCGAACACACTCCCCTTCATAGTCTCTGGGACCAGATGAAATAAATGTTCAAGCCAATATCAGCTGACACTGTACCTAAGGAGGCTGATATCTCAGGGGCCAACACAGCCTCAGGGTCAGTGAGTGAGGGCAAGGGTGCTCTGGCTGAGGAGCTGTTTAGGTCATTTGGGTTCAACATCTGGCTGTGAGGGGAGCATTCTAGTTATGATTTATATTATCTTAAATATCTCTCTGTACTGCTTCTTTGATCCCTTTGCACTGCAAAGAAAAGCCACCACACATCACACCTCTCCAGTGGGTGTCAAGGCAGCATAGTTTGCTCTGAAACAAATTCCCCATTCGCTGGTGCCAGGCTGTGGCACTGGAAGGGATGTATTGGGGTGAGAAAAGGAGTACAGTGTGCTCCAGTAATCTCCATCTATGGAGTATGGTCCTTTGGTACTCTGTAATCTGTGCTAGGTTTGGAGTTAGTGCAGATCAATCCAAAGAGTGAGGGAACCAGAAGTACCCTCTGCACAGTGGTGTTTGATGAAGGAGAGAATCTGTGTTTATTGTTTATCATCTGTACTCTAATGCGCATGATACTTTGTAAGGTTAGGCACTCTCAGAGTATCTCACCATAACTTCAGCATTTTATCTTTGTCTCAGATTCCTTAGTCTACATTTAATATAGCATATGTACCTCTCAGATATGCTTATTAATCTTTCTTTTTATCGCCTTTTCAGCAGAGAGCCCACAATTTTCACAGGACACGTCAGTAAGAGGAGATATGTAATAAAAATCAGACAAGTGTGCTTATTTTCCAGGATAGAGACACTACCCTACTATTATGCTTCTTACATTTAACAGTATAAACAACAATTTAGTTTGCCCTTAATGTCCTAAATATGCTTAGATCCATAATGGACAAAATTGAAGGGCAAGGCAAAAGGACAAAGAAAAAAATTCAAACAGTCTGCAAAAATAACCTGAAATGTACTTCTGGAATCCTTACCATGTTGTTGAAAAGAAGCAAGTGATAGTAGAGGAAACGCTGCGTATTTATGGTATCATATACTGTACTGAGGCCTTGAAGACAAAATCAGTGTATCTCCTACACTCTGAAAGTGTGTATTTAACCATGTTAAGAGCCTTTGTTTTATTATAATACTTTGAAACTGGGACTGTGATTTTTCCCTTGTTACAAAGGAAGAAGAAAACACCCTGCACTGATGAGAGATGAACTGTGAAGCCCTGGGAAAGGATCAAACAAGATCATAACTGTTGAGGTTTATTGAGTAGAGCTGGGTGAAATTTTTCAACAGAAATTATTTTAATTGAACAATGTACATTCGGATCAGCCAAAACATTTGACAATTCATGGTGAATTGGCAAGTTGTTTCAATAAAAATAGTCCAAAAGCATCAATATTTTGGTTCAACTTTTCTTTTTAAATGAGATATTTCAGTTTTTCAATTTGCAACAACTTTTTCTTTTCAAATGAACAAAACGAAAAATCAGATATTTGCACAGTTTTACTACTGAGCCCTGGGGCATGTAGCAGGCTTTCATTTGAGTTGGACTGTACATTTTATATTAATAAGTAATTCAACCTAAAAGGAGACTTTTGTTTGAACAAAAGGTATGTGTGTGCGCCATGCATGTGCACACTCATGATTGATAGAAAAGGGCAAATGGACACTGTGGCATACTTGATGAGGGTCTGAGGAAGGCAGCCCACTTAAATGGAGTAATGAACCCACAGAAATGAGGGCATCAGTAAAGACCTGCTGCTCCTCACATATTTCTGCAGAAATGCTGACTTGGTGGTATCACTGCAAGATGTAGTAGCGAATTATGTGAATGGAAACCATCTTGCTGCAGCGTGGAGACAACATAAAGAAAGGTGACCCAGATAATTGGCTAGAATGGCCTTTCTGAGACATAGGTAAATGTAGGAAGCAGTGATTTGAGGACCTGAACTTGAAGGCAACATAACAGAATTCCTTACATTTCCATTAAAATATCCCACAGCAATCAAACAGCATAAGCAAAGAAAACAATAGTTAATTCAGATCAGGTATAAGTGTCAGGGGTAAGTGTTACTGGATTCAGACGAGTGCTCGGTCCCCCTGCACACAGGGACCCTGGACCCTGATTTGGGTAGTGGTGGAAGGGATAACCACACAACAGCTTTTGATTGGAATAACCATCCATACAAGAGACCAGTACTTTAATGATGAGTTGCTGAGGATAGAGCCTCCAACCTGCTCCGTGAGCTGGAATTACAATGGAGCAGGGCCCCTCCTCTCTGGCTCCCCACTCCTCAAAATATTGAAGTGCTGTACCTATGAGAAAGGAGGTTTAAGAGAAGAGGTGGCAATGATGGCAGAAGCCACAGTTCCAGGACCTGAAGAGGTGGTGGTAAGTTAGAGCCCTCTTCTGCCTTGGTCTCGCAAACGCCAGCAATGGTTCCCTCCCAGGTACTTGTGGTGGGTTTCAATGCTGCATCTTGGAGCGGACTGTCTGCTGCATGTTGCACTCAGTCCACTCCTCAGTACAGCCTAGAGCACATATCACATGCAATTCATGATTCCTCAAGACAGGTTCTCTATGCGTAGGCCTGTTGCTGCTTCATTTGATTCTCTTAGGCACTGCATAGCAGTAGGGGCAGAGAATAAGACAGTGGATGAGGAGGCAAATGGGGAGCAAGTAAGGAAAATAGAAGATAGACAGATCATACAGACAACAGTGCAGTAACAAGTGCAGTCATGCTACGTATAAGACTCCAGATCACAGTACAAAGGTGCCTTATGAGTGTAATGGCTTAAGGTAAGGAATATGTGACCAGAAGCAATGGTGCAGTACTTGAGTTCACCACAGGTATCCATAGACCAGAAACCAATTGCTTTTAGGCAAGTGAATTCATTCACAATGCTCTTCTCCACTTTTCCAAGATTTACTAAATTGGCATGGTGTTGTGTAGTGTCTGTATCCTGCACACTTACATGCAGCATAGTTGTTTGCTTTCTGAGTTCATGGGACTCCTCACTTTTCTGGAATATTATGTTTCACCCACAGCATAGCCTGGTACAAAAGGTAGAATATGGCTCCTTCTGGTTAATTTTAACTATAGAATTCTGGCCTGTTTAAATATGGTCTCATAACAGAGTTGTCATGGAAAAGTCAGATTGATGTCTCAACCTAAAGTACTTAGGAGTTTGTCAAACAATTAATTACGTAGTATTTTTATTTTCATTACGAAATAGTTAGTGAGTTTATATTTCATATGATGATGCTAGTAATTTATATAATAAATAGTCACAATATAACTCCATCTTTTTTAGAAAGTAGCATTTTTGTACTGTTGTATCAGCGAAACATTATAATACAACTGCAATGAAATTATACAGGCATTTTGTGCATTTCTGAAGCATCCAAAGATGCTTATTTTTTAAGCAAAAATATTTTCTCATACATTTATATATATGTATCTTTAAAATGTAATGGAACATTATGAGTATATTTTTTCATAAAGGGTTTGAACCTTGTGTAGCCAACTATCAAAAAATGTATAAATTATACAAAAAAAATTAGCATCGTTTTTTTTTTTCCTGGGAAGTGGAGCAGTTAATATTCAACATGAAATGTCTAATCTTTAAATACATTATAATCTAACTGCTTAGGATAATTTTTGCTTTAATACCTTAAGAGTCTGCAAAGCCTGAAGGATGGGATTATTAAAATGGAATTTTAATGTCAAAATTATCAGAGAAGAGAACATATTGCTAGTGTTCATAAAAACATGTATTCAATTTCTGTATGATTTGTTCAAATAAGAGATGAGAATATATTTGATTATAGCTAGTAAGTATTCTGAAAGTTGATCAGCTGACTGTAGGTCATTGCAACACAAGAGCTGTCAACTACAGGGATTAGTATACTTAAGACACTGCCATATGTGGTAATGTGTAAACATACCTGTGCTACTGGCTCATTTTTAATATGCTGCTTATATAAGAAGGAAGACTCAAGAACAAAACTTACACAGAGAATGGAAAAGCAGTCATTATTAAAAATGAAACTGTAAAGTGTGTGTGGGATGGGGGTGGTGAGGGAGTGCTCAGTATTTATTTTAGTGGGAAATACATTTCTCCAAAAAGTACAAAAGTTCATATCACTTACAGTACTAAATATAAGGCACTTCCTGATATCTCAGAAGTTGCTTCAGTATTCACAATCCTTTTCATTAGTTTTTTTTTTAATGAACAGTCATGCAAGTGAATATTATTTGTTCACAAGAACTTTAATAGAAGGCAACATCTCATTATTATTGCATTGCATGTATTTGTGCAGTCCGCTTAGAATCCTTTGTTCCCCTCCTCCTGCTGCGAAAAGTTTGTCATCCAGTCAGGGAGTAGGAAAAAAACAATGTTATGTGATAATCACATACCACAAATCATATAAAATAATCATCTGTCCAACCCATACTTAGGATGGTGAGGATTTACTCACACGACTGCACAATCTGTCTCAACACAAATAGTTGAATGCTGATGAAACAATTTGTGAATAACCCAAAGGTTGCAATTTGTTTGCAGAAAGTGTTCTTAAACAATTTTAAATAAAAACTGAACTGGTAAAAATCAACGTTTATTGATGGATTATTCATCAACCAAAAAAGGGTACAATTCATTTAATAAAATAATTTGCAGTAAATTGTTCATGTGATCCTACTAAGAAGAAGGATGCAAGCAAGAGTCATTTACATTGTAAGACTTTTTATTCAGTTCACATTTATTAATGCCAAAATTAACTTATGGTATATAAAATGCAACATCCAGCCAAGTTATACAAAAAAGCAATAATAAGATAGCATTTAACTATACTATTTTAGGTAATTATTTTTACAGAAAATACATACTTTGCAGCGCTTCTATAATTGTGTTTGTCAGTTTCTTAAGGAGGATTATCCATGTGGCAGTACAAACTTTTCTTTCTACGTTAGCAGATACCTACAATGATGGCTCATACATAATAATTTAGGACTATTAATAGAAACTATAATAAGCAATCAATAGTCATTCAAACTTACAAGTATAATTTTTACCCAACTGGGGAAGATGCAGGAAGCTCTCCTATGGTTTGGCATAAAACACAAAAACACAGGAGGTATCATTTTCAGAACAATGCACATTTGTAATTTATGAATGTTCTTTTATATACTTGTATGTACAGTCACTTTTTTTCCTTTTTCCCCCCAGTGCTACATAATTATAACTTGAAAAATGTAAATATTTATGAATTCACAGGATGTTCACTGGAAGAGAAGAATGTTATACTTGCAGATTTGTCTTGTACTTGTAGGATTCACATATTATTATTTGCCATCATGATGTACTAAAAAATACAATATGATATATTTGACTTTTCTAAAAAATACCATCTGGTGTTATTTTTGAGTGCTGGAGATTAGCTCTATAATTGCTTATAGTTAGAGATAGACATTACCACATTTGTTGACAGTTTTGCTCTCTATAATAATTTTACATTTAAATAGTGACTTTCATCCTGATGGATGTTAAAATGCTTAAACTGCTATTCAAAACTTTATAGTTCTTCTTTGAGTGCTGGTTCTATATGTATTCCATACTTGAGTATGCTTGCAGGCCATGTGCCCAAGACCAGAAATTCTTGCGAGTAGTGTCTGTTGGTCTGCACCTACACCATAGGTCTCCTTTTGCTCAGTTCCAAGGGTATATGGGGAGGTGTGGACCAACCACTTCTCCTGTTCCTTCTTACCTCCACATGGCCTGAGTCTGAACCTCTGTGTATGAAGCTATCATTGCACCATCTTTCAAATCTGTAAATATAATTGTATACAGTTTTAGTGTTTTAAATTGTCTTTATGTAGTTAGTGTAAACTAGTTTTTCCCTGTCTCAGGGACCCTCTCCGTTTCCCCCTCAGGAGAAGGACTATGACCAGAGTTCTGGGATTTAAGAGGTGTGTCTCCCATCCATGCTCCTTCTCGGTCAGTAACAAACACCAATGCTGACTTTACTGCCTTGGAGGAGACATATCTCCTGCCAGGGCATTATCTGTCGCTACTTCCATCCCCAAGCCTAAGAGGGACAACAGTTTTGACTGAGGAAGCATCTCATGGAGAAAGACAAGAGACCCCAGTTGGATCCAGGCTGGGAAGAACCTTGTACATGAACCTCAGTCCTTGAGCAGCGCACCTCCGAGCATGAGTTCCAGAGCAGAAGTCAGATCTGATAAATCGAAAGACCCATTAGCACAAGCTTCTCATGCAAGTAACAGGTACTTTCACAGACACAAGAACAGATCCTTTTGGCCAGAAGCTGGGAATGAGCGACAGGGAATGGATCATTTGATGATTACCTGTTCTGTTCATTCCCTCTGGGGTGCCTGGCATTGGCCGCTGTCAGAAGACAGGATGCTGGGTTTAATGGACCTTTGGTCTGACCCAGTATGGCCGTTCTTATGTTCTATCCCCCTCCAGGTCTGCTCCCAAGAGAAGGGATCACTTCCCATCTCTCTCCAAATTGGATTAGTCCTCGTGCTTGGGTCCTAAAGACTTAGGCCCATTTAAGCCTCTCAACTACAAAGGTAAGGCGTTCAGGAGCAAGGATCCAATGGTATCGAATTCAGTACGAACTAATAAGCTGAAGAATCAGCATCTGCCAACACCAACCAAGAGCTCCAGATGAGACTCCTCTCCGCTGGGACTGTACTGATCCTGTAAGGACCTGCTGGCCACTAAGCACATGGATGCACCATATCTGACTACACCAAGTACTGGGACTCCTGGCACTGTAGGACAGACTTATACCTCCCAGCAGAATATCTTCTCCCTTCCTATAGCAGGGTGGTCACAAGCTCCTGCCCGGAAGGGCTTAAAACAGCCCTGGGAGAGGGCTAGGGCAGGGGAAAAGTTGGACTGACTGGCGGAGCAGCCGCAGCTGGGACCACACCCCAAACAGACCCAGCTCGTCCTATAAAGGCCAGTGAAGCCAGGAGCTAAGGGGACTCTCCCTCTTGCTTGCTGAGGGAGAAGGGCCTGGCTGCCTTGAAGCTGAGAGACTACCTGAGGTGGAGCAGGGCTGGGGGAAGGCCAGAGGAGCTGGGGAGCTCCAGCCTGGAAACCCTGCAGGTTGCAGGCCTAGATTAAAAGGCCAAATAGGTACTGGGATTGCAGGGGCAGCCAAAGGTAGGCAAAGACAGCAGGTCCAAACCCCCCTTGCCTATGATGAGTGGCGCTTACACTACAGTCGGCCCCAGGGAACGGGGGCTAGGTGATGACTGGCAGTGGCCATAGACTGAGGCAAGGTGGGGGTAGAGGGTTGGGGGTTCCCCGGGGAGGGGAGACCCAGATCTGTGCGGGGTACTGCAGCTTGAAAGGGGGCACTGGGGTCCAGGAGGGACTCGGGGCCCAGTGGCAAGCAGGACACCGGCCTGCAGACGGCGCTTCTGAGGCTGGAACACTAATTCCCTGGACGACCAGCAGGAGGTGTCGCAGGGGTAAGTCCTGCACCACTACGCTCCCATACCCACAATCTCCACCAGCCTCCAGTTTCAAATAGCTAACTACCGGGCCCTGTTAGCAAAATATGATTTTATGAACTGCTCCAAATTCTCTGAGTTTAAAGATAAACTTGTTTGGGAGGATGGACCCCAATTCAAAGCCCTTGTCAATGAGGGTAGACTCATACCAAAAACCTCACTCCAGACCACAGTAGACATGGCCAACACTGCATTTAGAATTATAGAAACCACGACAAGTAATGAGACATGAATTATGGTTCCACTCTTTGGGTTACCCAGAGAGGTTCAGAACATCATTGAGGATTTGCCGTTTGATTAAATGAATCTCTTTAGCAAGAAGACAGATGAGCCTTTGCGCTCATTAAAAGGCTGAAGTACAGGCCTGTACTCTCTGGGCATTTATACTTTGGCCCCACAGAGGAAACATCATAAACCAAGACCGCCTCCACAGCTTTTCTACCAAAAAACATACGAACCACCACACAAGCCTCAGTGGTTGCCAAAATAGAGCCTATCCACCTTGACGTCAGCCACCCAACCTCATCCACTAGCTAAAGGTTACTTTTGACAGGACACTTGAGAGTTGTGAACCATCACTTATGGCATCCCCACCTGTGTCCCAAACCAGCTTTGGTGGCCGCCTAATGTACTTCACCTGTAACTGAAGGGCTATAACAATGAGCAAGTGGGTACTAGATGTTATCCACTTTGGTTACACCATCAAGCTTCTTTCTCCACGGCCCTACAAACCCCCTTCCTGGACCCTCTTCAGGGACCATTCTAACAAGGAGATCCTCCAACAGGTTATAGAACTCAAACAGGTTATAGAACAAGGGCCACCTCAACATCAGGGGAAAGGGTTCTGCTCTCAATATTAAATAGTTCTCAAGAGAAATGGAGGATGGACCCTCAGTGCACATTTAGGTGCCTGATCCAAAGTCAACTGAAGTCAGTGGAACAACTCCTACAGACTTCAGTGAACTTTGGATCAGATTATTTAGTTCTCTCACTTCTTTTTATTTCAGTCTATTTCTGAGTAAAAGAATTAAGTGCTTAGAAGTTTGGTTATGGTCTTCAGTGACTGTAACTCCCCCCCGCCCCCCGATGCTTTATGGGGACAGAACCTTTTTAAATGGAAGTTTTGATGTTCATTCCCATTTCTCCTCTTTAAGTCTCTCTAAGGTAGTCACTAGTCCTGCTTCAGGCTTAATGTGAGTTTAGATATGCTCCATTCTCTATGAGATCAAGATTAATTGATTATGCATTGATCCTTACCTTAGAGTTTAGCAGCTCTGTTAATTCCAGTACTTAATTCCAGAGAAAGTTTGGGATTCCTTCTTTCATAGTGGCCTCGATTTTGAAATTCTTTTATCCATTTTTTACATAAACACAAAATATAGGAATCAGGACAACATAAAATTATTTCCTGAAAAACAGAAGAACTGACATTAGGCAAATGGAAAAAGGGAGGGAAAAAAATCTCTTTCTTGTGAGAAACCACACTTTTTAAAAATAATAGTGTCTGACAGGGTCCCAGAGTCTTAATTTAATAACAAAATAATTTAAAAGACAGTGTAGTTTTCTGAGATACAGTAGACAAGCACTGATAAAACTGAGTCACTGAGATGCTAAGTGACTTGCTAAAGGTTACACATTAAGTCTGTGGCAAAGTTTTTACAGATTTCCAGTCTTGTGCCTTAACCAAAGGACCATCTATCATTTTGCAGTCAAATTGTCCTCTAGGCTCCTAAAATGGGCAGCTAAATTCCAATCTAAGTAGTCGTTTGCTTTAATTTAGGCAGCCAAATTTAATAGCAGATATTCCGATACAATAAAAATGTAAAAAAAGAAACAGAAAAAGAAGGAACGTAACATTGGTTGAAACTCAAAGTTCAGCCTATAGGTTCAATTAATATGTTTATGAAGACTAGCACCTTTTTCAGTCTTACTGAGCCTGCAAAATTGGGCAGAAAGCATCACAAAAATGTCTTGTGAAATTCTGACATTTCTGCTTCCAGTTCTAGCAGAAATCTGGCAGTTCAGAAATGAAAAGTAATGAAGTAGTTAACCTCATTTTTTGTAACTTAAAGAAAACTTAATTTTAAATTTGGGTTGAAGTTCAGAAGTCCTTATTTTACTTTAATCATTCCACTGATCCCTAATTAAGTTTATGTGGAAAACAGAGCTCCCTACTTCTGATCCTGCAGTTACTTCCTATTGTTGTCATGGGAAGTTTATCTTCCTAGGGATTGTAGATTCCTACCCTAAATCTCTGCTTAGAACTCATGGCATTTTCAGCACACTCTTTAATGTTAGGCACTGTGGCTACTGAACATCACAAAGCTTGCACAAACTTTGGGAGGAGAGGGGTCTCCTCACAAAAATCACACTCTGATGAACAATTTGTCTCTGCTCTCAGTCGCAACCAATTTATGTACTCTAAGTCTGACATGGAAATGAGAAGTGTTGATAGTATAGTGTGGAAAAATGCATACTTCGGGTCTCGGTGTTTGTGTCTTCATTATTTCCTATCAAGTGGATTTTTTTATAAGTAAAAAGATGGGTTTTTAGCTCATCCTGGCCCTTGAAAGTCTGGCTGAATTCTTTCCTTTTGTGCATGATCACCATTCTTGGGCCCTCATCCTGCAAGCTGCTCCATGCAGACAGAGACGCACTGAAGTAACTTTGCAGGATCAGGGCCTTACACCATAAGTTTTTCAGAGGAGGAAGAATGTCTTTGTCTCACCCAAAGGTGCCCTCTATCCTAACTGGGGTCTTTAATATTTATATTGCAATAATACCTAAAGATGTTTCTTTAGGCTAAATTATGCCTTTGGTTACTCCCATGCAACCTCCTTATTTTCCAGTTCTGCCTTGTTACTACTTTGCAACCCAGTTGTATTTAGCTGCCCAGGGAAAGCTGAAGGGAGCATTTAACCCTGCATTTAAGATTTAGGTTCATATTATGCCTCTAGTTCTTGAGCAGAACTCTTCAGTATTTTCAAGGCAAGTTCTGCTTAAAAATCAGTGACACATTATGGCCCTTAGTAAACTCGTCTGCTAATGATGGGTGAGAAGGATGAGAGCTACAGAGACTCTCTTATAGCTGTGTTCCTTGTGCATTGCTAACACCAGTAAACACTTATATCTATCCCTTATATAAATAGATGTGATTCTAAATATACACATGGGGCAGTCATTTTTTGGAGTAGAACTGCACTTTAAGAATACACTATAGGCCATGTTCTGGCTACAGATATGTCTGGTTGGCTCTCCTTGACTTCACTGGGGGGCCACCAAACATATACACAGTCAAAATATGGCTTCATGAGCATAACCTGCAGTTACATTTTTTGAGAGTTCAAATATTTTTAGAGCATAAATGGTATGGAAAAGGTCAAACTAATATTACTGTGTGGAAAAGAGACTTCCCAGTTAACTTAGCTGAAGTGAAACAGACCCAGTAAGATTTGGAAATATATATTTTCTTCTTCTTATAAGATATTAATTTCTGATGATTATTATTAATATAATGTTACGAGAAGCTCACTTAAATTGTTTTCAGAACATTATGCCGACAAAGGTAAATAATACGAAGCAGAGAATTTCACCAAACTGTTGTTAAAGGTGAGGTGGGGGTGCTCTGTATATCTATGATGGGATTTTCCTGTTGTTACTCTTTTTTGGTCTAACATTAGAAAACAAATTTTCCTAATTGCTGTGTTAGATTTGTTTTTGGTGCCTTCATTTTCTTTTAGGTTTCTACCTTTATGTGAACCATCCAATTTGAACCAGTTATAAAAATCTATGTAATTCCAGCTGCATAGAATGTTAGTGCTAGGACTTGAAAATGATGCTCTCCACAGACAAAACCTGGATGGCTTTGGTATCTCTTAGCATAGAGAAACTTTTTCTTACATTGCTAGACGGTTGAAACTTGGGACAGTTTTTTATTGTGTCAATAGAAACCAACTTAATATTTGCAATCCAAAAATTTTAGGAATTTTGATTTTATGTAACAATTATATTCCCAGTTTTCTGCATACATATTCCACATGATCTGTATAAAAACAATGATTGATTAAATGCAAGCAACAGTTGGGTCTCATCTTAAATGGAACGAGAGAATGAGACAAAAATGATTGTTAATTTTGTCTCTTTCATTTTTAATTTCCTCCATTTTTCAATCTGATTTGAATGGGCTTTTTATTTTTTATTTGGTTTCTTGAGTATTTTTATTTTATTAAGTGTACAGATTTTGGCATATAAAATAATTTATATCACTTTATATTGTTCCTGGAAAGAGCTCTGCTTGGGCAAACCATTGCTCATCATTGCAAGATTGAGTTCTTAGACCCAATCTTGCAAAAAAATGTATGTACATGCTCAACTTTATGCACTACGGGTATAATCCTGACCCCATGGAAAATTAATGGGGTTTTGCCATTGATTTCTATGCAGTCAGAATTCACCAGGACTATTCACAATGCATAAAGTTGAACACATGCATAAAACTTCACAGGATTAGGGCTTTAATTTGTGAATTTATTTAATTTATTTTCGTATCTGATATTGCAGCAATTTTCTTTGAGATTTCTTACATGTGATTATGTGATCGAAGCATTTGTATCCTTATGTAGCTTCCTGTAAGCATCTACATACAATTACATGAAGAAATGTCAATGTTTGGAATAGTGTTGATCCTAAAAAGAAGATATGAAAGATCCATAAAATCATTTGATAAAAAGTATTGAATCAAATCTGGAAAATAGCTAAAAAAAACTTTAAAAAAAAAATATTTAAAGTAGATGTCAGAGAATGAGGACTGGATGTCTGAATCTGTCAATAACAGAAGTGTTTTGTGTTGTTTTAAAGAGCAAACAGAGGAAGAATGGTGAATAAAAAGGCTAGACTCCTTGTAAATTAAAGAGATATTATGCAATTTTATGTATTTTCTCATAAAATGCTAACAGTAGTTGTAAAAATCACGAATTGAGTACCTTGGGAAAGAGATAAAGTATTTAAAATGTGAAGATAATCCTGAAAATGTCTAGAAAAATGTTAGAAGCTGTTAAAATTGACAAGCCATTAGGTCAAGAAAACATCTTTAAGGGCAGTGCTATCGGGTGTAGCGGAAGGAAATTGAAGACATTTTAGCAAACATTTTCATAAGCTCAGTAGATTTCCCAGAAGACTGGAGAGTAGCTAACATTTTTTTCAACTGTTTTCTATTGGAAAAAGGTTTGAGGTGAATCTGATGAACTTAGTGCTCCGGAAAAGTGAACAAATGATGGAATTAGTTAGTTAGATCTAGGTAAGTTACAACATGGGCAGTGCAGTCTTACCCACACATTTAACTTCAGTCTTGACCTAATCACCCCTGCTATTCCTGTTCTAGTCCTCTTGAGAAAAAGACTGCAAACTGTGCTCTGTAGTGCTAAAGTGTGAATTAGTTTTTTGATATGGATAAAGGTCCACGTATGATTCAAGTGAGAACAGCAAACTTATTTTGCTTGAGAAGACAAAAGATATTTGAAACCAGCTGTGCAAATGAGAAATACTGATGCATTCATAGGTAGTGTCATTTAGCCCACTAATTAACAATATCTGTTTTAAGGAAAATCTGGAGATATTCAAAGAAATGGAGAACTTGGATGGGAGGAAGGGTTTCCTCTATCCTACCGGCTGCTCCTCCATGCTGTTTTGTGGTGCCCTCCTTTCACCAGGCATACATTATCTCTGAATTTGGTATGAAGTGTATAGTGTTATGACTTACGTAGTACCTGAAAGATCTTGCATCCTTGAAGTTAATGGAGGCTTTGCCACTGGCTTCAGTGTGTGGAATCAGGCCCTATATGAAGAAGTGGTCATAGAATCATAGAATATCAGGGTTGGAAGGGACCCCAGAAGGTCATCTAGTCCAACCCCCTGCTCGAAGCAGGACCAATTCCCAGTTAAATCATCCCAGCCAGGGCTTTGTCAAGCCTGACCTTAAAAACCTCTAAGGAAGGAGATTCTACCACCTCCCTAGGTAACGCATTCCAGTGTTTCACCACCCTCTTAGTGAAAAAGTTTTTCCTAATATCCAATCTAAACCTCCCCCATTGCAACTTGAGACCATTACTCCTCGTTCTGTCATCTGCTACCATTGAGAACAGTCTAGAGCCATCCTCTTTGGAACCCCCTTTCAGGTAGTTGAAAGCAGCTATCAAATCCCCCCTCATTCTTCTCTTCTGCAGACTAAACAATCCCAGCTCCCTCAGCCTCTCCTCATAAGTCATGTGCTCTAGACCCCTAATCATTTTTGTTGCCCTTCGCTGGACTCTCTCCAATTTATCCACATCCTTCTTGTAGTGTGGGGCCCAAAACTGGACACAGTACTCCAGATGAGGCCTCACCAGTGTCGAATAGAGGGGAACGATCACGTCGCTCGATCTGCTCGCTATGCCCCTACTTATACATCCCAAAATGCCATTGGCCTTCTTGGCAACAAGGGCACACTGCTGACTCATATCCAGCTTCTCGTCCACTGTCACCCCTAGGTCCTTTTCCGCAGAACTGCTGCCTAGCCATTCGGTCCCTAGTCTGTAGCCGTGCATTGGATTCTTCCATCCTAAGTGCAGGACCCTGCACTTATCCTTATTGAACCTCATCAGATTTCTTTTGGCCCAATCCTCCAATTTGTCTAGGTCCTTCTGTATCCTATCCCTGCCCTCCAGCGTATCTACCACTCCTCCCAGTTTAGTATCATCCGCAAATTTGCTGAGAATGCAATCCACACCATCCTCTAGATCATTTATGAAGATATTGAACAAAACCGGCCCCAGGACCGACCCTTGGGGCACTCCACTTGACACCGGCTGCCAACTAGACATGGAGCCATTGATCACTACCCGTTGAGCCCGACAATCTAGCCAGCTTTCTACCCACCTTATAGTGCATTCATCCAGCCCATACTTCTTTAACTTGCTGACAAGAATACTGTGGGAGACCGTGTCAAAAGCTTTGCTAAAGTCAAGAAACAATACATCCACTGCTTTCCCTTCATCCACAGAACCAGTAATCTCATCATAAAAGGCGATTAGATTAGTCAGGCATGACCTTCCCTTGGTGAATCCATGCTGACTGTTCCTGATCACTTTCCTCTCATGTAAGTGCTTCAGGATTGATTCTTTGAGGACCTGCTCCATGATTTTTCCAGGGACTGAGGTGAGGCTGACTGGCCTGTAGTTCCCAGGATCCTCCTTCTTACCTTTTTTAAAGATTGGCACTACATTAGCCTTTTTCCAGTCATCCGGGACTTCCCCCGTTCGCCACGAGTTTTCAAAGATAATGGCCAAGGGCTCTGCAACCACAGCCGCCAATTCCTTCAGCACTCTCGGATGCAACTCGTCCGGCCCCATGGACTTGTGCACGTCCAGCTTTTCTAAATAGTCCCTAACCACCTCTATCTCCACAGAGGGCTGGCCATCTCTTCCCCATTTTGTGATGCCCAGCGCAGCAGTCTGGGAGCTGACCTTGTTAGTGAAAACAGAGGCAAAAAAAGCATTGAGTACATAAGCTTTTTCCACATCCTCTGTCACTAGGTTGCCTCCCTCATTCAGTAAGGGGCCCACACTTTCCTTGGCTTTCTTCTTGTTGCCAACATACCTGAAGAAACCCTTCTTGTTACTCTTGACATCTCTTGCTAGCTGCAGCTCCAGGTGCGATTTGGCCCTCCTGATATCTTTCCTACATGCCCGAGCAATATTTTTATACTCTTCCCTGGTCATATGTCCAACCTTCCACTTCTTGTAAGCTTCTTTTTTATGTTTAAGATCCGCTAGGATTTCACCATTAAGCCAAGCTGGTTGCCTGCCATATTTACTATTCTTTCGACTCATCGGGATGGTTTGTCCCTGTAACCTCAACAGGGATTCCTTGAAATACAGCCAGCTCTCCTGGACTCCCTTCCCCTTCATGTTAGTCCCCCAGGGGATCCTGGCCATCTGTTCCCTGAGGGAGTCGAAGTCTGCTTTCCTGAAGTCCAGGGTCCGTATCCTGCTGCTTACCTTTCTTCCCTGCCTCAGGATCCTGAACTCAACCAACTCATGGTCACTGCCTCCCAGATTCCCATCCACTTTTGCTTCCCCCACTAATTCTACCCGGTTTGTGAGCAGCAGGTCAAGAAAAGCGCCCCCCCTAGTTGGCTCCCCTAGCACTTGCACCAGGAAATTGTCCCCTACGCTTTCCAAAAACTTCCTGGATTGTCTATGCACCGCTGTATTGCTCTCCCAGCAGATATCAGGAAAATTAAAGTCACCCATGAGAATCAGGGCATGCGATCTAGTAGCTTCCATGAGTTGCCGGAAGAAAGCCTCATCCACCTCATCCCCCTGGTCCGGTGGTCTATAACAGACTCCCACCACTACATCACTCTTGTTGCACACACTTCTAAACTTAATCCAGAGACACTCAGGTTTTTCCACAGTTTCGTACCGGAGCTCTGAGCAGTCATTCTGCTCCCTTACATACAGTGCTACTCCCCCACCTTTTCTGCCCTGCCTGTCCTTCCTGAACAGTTTATAACCATCCATGACTGTACTCCAGTCATGTGAGTTATCCCACCAAGTCTCTGTTATTCCAATCACGTCATAGTTCCTTGACAGCACCAGGACCTCCAGTTCTCCCTGCTTGTTTCCAAGGCTTTGTGCATTTGTATATAAGCACTTGAGATAACCTGTTGATCGCCCCTCATTCCCAGTATGAGGCAGGAGCCCTCCCCTCACAGACATTCCTGCCTGTTCTTCCTCCCGGTATCCCGCTTTCCCACTTACCTCAGGGCTTTGGTCTCCTTCCCCCGGTGAACCTAGTTTAAAGCCCTCCTCACTAGGTTAGCCAGCCTGCTGGCAAAGATGCTCTTCCCTCTCTTCGTAAGATGGAGCCCGTCTCTGCCCAGCACTCCTCCTTCATGGAACACCATCCCATGGTCAAAGAATCCAAAGCCTTCTCTCCGACACCACCTGCGTAGCCATTCGTTGACTTCCACGATTCGACGGTCCCTACCCAGCCCTTTTCCTTCCACGGGGAGGATGGACGAGAACACCACTTGCGCCTCCAACTCCTTTATCCTTCTTCCCAGAGCCACGTAGTCCGCAGTGATCCGCTCAAGGTCATTCTTGGCAGTATCATTGGTGCCCACGTGGAGAAGCAGGAAGGGGTAGCGATCCGAGGGCTTGATGAGTCTCGGCAGTCTCTCCGTCACATCGCGAATCTTAGCCCCTGGCAAGCAGCAGATTTCTCGGTTTTCCCGGTCAGGGCGGCAGATAGATGACTCAGTCCCCCGGAGGAGAGAGTCCCTGACCACCACCACCCGCCTTCTCCTCTTGGGAGTGGTGGTCGTGGAACCCCCAACCTCAGGACATCGCATCTCATGCCTTGCAAACAGCGGAGTCTCCTTCTGCTTTCTCCCCCCAGACATATCATCTGGTCCACTCTCTGCAATGGTACCTGTGGAGAGAACATGAAAGCAGTTAGTTACCTGTGTCTGTGTTACTGGAACCCGGACATTCCGCTTACCTCTTCTGGAGGTCACATGTTTTGACAGACAATCATGTTTTGTCAACTGTCTAAATGGGCCATCTTGATTATCACTACAAAAGTTTTTTTCTCCTGCTGATAATAGCTCATCTTAATTAATTAGCCTCTTACTCCACCTTTTCATATTCTCTGTATGTATGTATACATATATCTCCTTACTATATGTTCCCTTCTATGCATTCAATGAAGTGGGCTGTAGCTCACGAAAGCTTATGCTCAAATAAATTTGTTAGTCTCTAAGGTGCCACAAGTACTCCTGTTCTTTTTGCGGATACAGACTAACATGGCTGCTACTCTGAAACCTGTCATTTAGCACATCCATAGTTCCACTGACTTGAATGGGACTACTCACATTCATTAAGTTACTCAGGTCCTTGAGTGCTTTCCTGAATCAGGGTTTGTATGTATGCGAAATGTTCCTCAGACTGATGAAATCAGTGAAAGTGGTAGAAGTGATTCCAGGTAGAGCCTACGTAGTGCCTAGACGCTGAATTGGGGTCTAGGTATGAACACTGAAATTTTGTGTAATATTCTACATATCAACTATAACTCAGAAAGGCAGAGTCTTATCAACTGAAATAAATAAAAGTGTGAAATGTTGTAGGTGCAATAATATGCCTTTCTTTTAAATTACACTGAATTTATCCTGACTTTACCTGCCGCGATGCAAACTTGTCATCACTTCAGAAATACAAACAGATGTTTCTTCCCCTGCAGGTGGATGTAGATTGGGTGATCTACAGCTACCCATCGTAGTTCCAGATGGCTTGCATGTTGATAACTTACTGTACACCTTTCTGTAAAACATTTCCACCTTTCTGTTAAACGTTTCCATGCTTTAAATAGCTGCTGACATGCTTTAGGTGGGAGACTTTATATATAGTCTACTGTAAAAACATGGTAGTATAGTAAGTATTGTCTATTTGAGAATATATTTTAAATAGCTGTTCCATTTATATATTCTCTTCCTGTTGTCGACATGGACTACACAGCTGATCGTTCAAATCTGGTAGCTTGTGTATATATTAACTTCTGTATCTGGAAAGATAATGGCACAAATAATTAAGCAATCAATTTGCAAACATCTAGAAGATAATAAGGTGATATGTAACAGTCCACATGGATTTGTCAAAAACAAATCGTGTCAAACCAACCTGATAGCTTTCTTTGACAGGGTAACAAGGCTTGTGGATAGGGGGGAAGCAGTAGACAAGGCATATCTTGATTTTAGTAAAGCTTTTGATAACGTCCCACATGATCTTCTCATAAATAAACTAGGGAAATGCAACCTAGATGGAGCTACTATAAGGTGGGTGCAAAACTGGTTGGAAAACCGTTCCCAGAGAGTAGTTATCAGTGGTTCAGAGTCATGCTGGAAGGACATAACAAGTAGGGTCCCACAGGGATCAGTTCTGGGTCCAGTTCTGTTCAATATCTTCATCAATGATTTAGATAATGGCATACAGGGTACACTTATAAAGTTTGCAGACAATACCAAGCTGGGAGGGGTTGCAAGTATTTTGGAGGATAGGATTAAAATTCAAAATGATCTGGACAAACTGGAGAAATGGTCTGAAGTAAATAAGGTGAAATTCAATAAGGACAAATGCAAAGTACTTCATTTAAGAAGGAACTATCAGTTGCACACATACAAAATGGGAAATGACTGCCTAGGAAGGAGTACTGTGAAAAGGGATCTGGGGGTCATAGTGGACCACAAGTTAAATATGAGTCAACAGTGTAATTCTGTTGCAAAAAACCCGAACATCATTCTGGGATGTAGTAGCAGGAGTGTTTGTTGTAAGCAAGACAAGAGAAGTAATTATTCCGTTCTACTCTGCGCTGATTAGGCTTCAGCTGGAGTACTGTGTCCAGTTCTGAGCGCCACATTTCAGGAACGATGTGGACAAATTTGGAGAGAGTCCAGAGAAGAGCAACAAAAATGATTAAAGGTCTAAAAAACATACATATGAGGGAAGATTGAAAAAATTGGGTTTGTTTAGTCTGGAAAAGAGAAGACAGAGGGGACATGATAACAGTTTTCAAGTATGTAAAAGGTTGCTACAAGGAGGAGGAAGAAAAATTGTTTTTCTTAAACTCCGAGGATAGGACAAGAAGCAATGGGCTAAAATTGCAGCAAGGGAAGTTTAGGTTGGAGATTAGGGAAAACTTCCTAACTATCAGGGTGGTTAAGCACTGGAATACATTGCTTATGGAGGTTGTGGAATCTCCATAATTGGAGATTTTTAAGAGTAGGTTAGACAAAACCCTGTCAGGAATGGTCTAGATAATTAGTCCTGCCACGAGTGCAGGGGACTGGACTAGATGACCTCTCGTGGTCCCTTCCAGTTCTATTATATATCCCGCAGAGCTAGCATGTATAGCGGAAGGGAACTCTATCCCCTCCTCAGGGGAAAAGCCAGCTCTGGCAATATTCATTTACATGAGTTATAATCTTGCTTAACCATAGGTCCACATTCTATATTTTGCCTTAGTTGGAATTTGCCTGTGTTCTGAGTGGATAAATGATCATCAGTTACTATTGCTGTGTCCCTGAAAGGGCATAGGAATTGCGCAAGTGATGTGCCCCACTGGAGTGCAGCAGACAGGTGGAAGAGAGGAACCCGCTAATGCCCCCTGCGTGGATTTCAGGTGGCTGGGGATTGTTGCGTTCTAAGAATTCTGGACTTCTCCAACCTGAACAATTAATATCTGGAACTGTGGGCTTGGCTATAATCCCAAGATGGAGTCAGGTTTTCCTAATTTTAGAGAGAGACAGAGAGAGAGAGAGAGAGTGTGTGTGTGTGTGTGAAAATAGGTTATATTTTAATTTCTCAGCGCCAGAAGTAGGAGTTCAGCTCGGAGTAGGGACTTGAGCCATCATTGTATTTATTTTAGAAAGGGACTCCTAGATAGCTTGAACCCAGTTCTCATTGCTGACATTGGCATGTGGCAGTGGGTCACATATATTTTATACCCAGCGCTTCCCAGGGATCAGGCCCATGGGAAAAAAGCAGGCTGTTCAACAATTAATGCATATAAGTTCTCTATACAGGCCACACAGGCACCATTCTTGGTTCCATTCACCACAAATGTACGTTGGGGTTGGCTTATGCTGAGTATAAATTTCTTTTTTAAATTCCCTTTTTAAAGCTAAAATTAGTCAGTAATAAAAATATAGAAGAGGGCAGCAAACCCAGGATACATAATTGCTGTGCATTTATTTATTTAAAAACCTGTGAATAAAATGAATAGAAGTATGTATAATGCATATGAGATATGTACATATGTTGGCTGTATTTGTACTCCCCATATGCTTTTTTCTGTACCCCAATGGTTTACTGAGGTCGGAGTGGTGGGCAGAGCCCCACTGATTTCACTGGGGCTTTGTGTTGGTGCAGGTGTCTATCAAGGTGGAATTCATTGCAAGATTGAGCACTGCATTGAGTTCTTTGTAGTAGGTGTTATGCTTGCTTTGCATTTGACCAGCACCTAATGCAATGGAGCCCCAATCTCACTGAGGCTTTAGATCCCAGAATGGTTCTGCAATTAAAATAATAAATATGAAAATATGAAGATAGTAATATCACAAAGTTTGAGTATTACACATTATTTTCACATGCTAACTATGCAGATCTGTTCTGTTTGTTCATATGCATGTGGATTTATGACCTTGATCATTATGGTGTTAAGGAAATTATGTTAAATGTTGTGGAATTCTTTTCCTGGGTTGAAAACACGAAGTTCCTGATCTCGCTTCAGGACCTGGTAGTGTATATTCCTGCACTTGTGTAATGTCCTTTTGATTTCAGTGGGACTCCATCCACAGGCACAGGGGATCCATTCTGATGCAGGATCAGAAGCCAGCTTGTTTAATACGTTATTTGTATCACTGTATGGCAGTTCTACAAAGCTGGCTATATTTCACAAAATCTTGGCTTTTAAAAACAAAAAATCGTCCTCTCTAGGATCACTGAGATCCTGGGTGTGGCTTAAGGAATTAGATATTTCTGCCTTTTCAGTGTGTAAATTGTATAGTTGTACAAGATTATCTAACAGTTCTTTAGTGCAGGTTTCATTTTAGTACCCAATTTCAGATACAGCGATGAGGTAACATCTAAAAAGGGCAAAGTGCAAATTCATGTGCAGAATTTAAATGAGACCTTATTCTTGCTCCAATAAATATACACCAGATGCAAGGAGCGAATTGGAACACTTTCAGAATGCAGTTAGGGCCAATAAGAATCCCATCAGGGACCATTTCAAAGATTAGTTTCTGATGTCCATAGAAACATATTGTGTGAGTCTGTTCTTCGATAATACTCTGCTTCTATACATTGCCATCACCATGTAAGAGTTCTAGCTGTACAGGTCTGATTGCAGGATTTTGCAATGTCCTGTGAGAGCTGCAAAATCTCAGCACTCATATTGGACTGGTTCCTCCTTTAAAGTGAGCCTTTAAAGCTGTATTTTCTCCTGGGGAAAGCGTATCTGAATATTGCCTTGATTTCAAATGTCCTGCTCCAGTGCTACACAGAGATTCAAAGGAAGCGTAAAGAGGAAGTAGCATGTTCCAGCACTGAAACCTCAGGTGATCCGGATTCTATCCACCAGTAACTTGATGTGTGAACCTTGCTAAGTTACTGAACTTCTCTGTGCCTGTTTTCCTATCTTTGAAATCAGGATAATAATATCTACACCTTGCTTACCAGGGGATTGGGAAGCCTACTTCAAGATTGTTAGCAAAGCACGAAAATTCATACCAGTGCAAAGGATCCTTAATGTAAGCTGACTGGTGAAAACATTCTGAGAGGGGCTCCAGAGACCCTCAACTCCAAATACAGACAATGAGAGCTGAAAGTGATCAGTATCTCATAACATTGGGTTCTTAATGTTGTGCCTAGGGCCTTGTACAGGCACTCGACAGGGGGGAGGGGGAAGAAGAAGCATTTCATCCTAAGTGATATGAAATAATATACCTTTGTGGTTATTGTTGATTGGGTACAGCAGTAGCGATTTCCATAGCAGAAGCATGCTAAAACAATCTGTCATAATCAATAAATATTATTAGTGAGTTGGCTGGAACACAGGTGAGAAAACATAATATTTTTCTGTTTTTAGGTGGTTTTCAACTAGCTATACTATTAGCCAGTATTGCAGTGATGGGGAAAGGACACTACAGTATTGTAGTGACTGTAAAAGGAAACCTTTCTTAACGTGTGGTATGTAGGACAATCTTTTTTTTTCCCTCTTGGAATTGCAAACACTCTGACTAAGGCAAGCTAGTTGGCAACCACAATACATTTGCTGTGGCTCTGTGGAAAGAGCTTAGTCTTATCATCTTTGGTAAAATGGGTACCAGCAAAACTGAACAGGAAGCTCAAGTGTGCCAGCTGCAATGTGTAGGTAGTTAGTTATTCACACATCACAAAACCCAAACCTTTTCATCTTTACTGAACGAGAATGCATTAAAAATTCATTTTCTTTAATGTATGGTGAGATTAAGCAGTGTAAAAAATGTGACTATATGAGTCTCTCTTTTATAGGATGTGTCTGCCTGAGTTTCTCAGAGCGGAGTACATGCATCATTCAGCTGATGTGTCATTCCTGATCAAATTTACATGTTTCTTTAAACATAACACTACATGCCAGCATATCCTAACTGGATGTGATGCAGCATTAAAATGATGTTTCATGCTCTGGAACTTTAAAAAGACAAGGAAGGCAGAAAGGTACAAAAAGGGTAATGCTGAGGGGAGGAATGGCAGAGGAATTTGAGCCTGATGCTGCTTCCTTTGAAGCAAACTTTAGAACTCACATTGACTTCATTTGAAGCAAGATTGGACCCTACAATGGCTCCTGTAAAGTAATATGATTGTGTAATTTTCTTGTTCATTGTCTGCTATTCCGGAATGGGAGTGTCTTTTATCTGCTTCTTTTGAAGCACACAGTACATTGTTGGCATCTCATAAATAAATAATAGAATAATCATTCATTATCACTTGTTTTTTATCTATACCAGAGCTGGAGGAATTATTCATTGTGAATTATATTCATTGTGAATTTAGCCCCATTTTCTGTTCATGAATGATTTTTCCAAATGATTCGCTATTCCTAATTATTTGCCGCATAGTTTGTGTACAAAATTTCAGCCTACGGGTGGCTTGCAAATTGTTCTCACTTGAGCTACCTGCTTTTTGTCATGATTTGTGGTATGTGGCTGATTGTCTAAGTTATCTTTTAATGCTTAGATTCCCTGATTGGATGGCTGAAACCTTTTAAACAAGTATTAATGAATAACCAGTGGGGAATATGCTTGTTCAGATACAAAGAACAGTCAATTCCCAATCCGTTAATAGATTGTAGGGCCAGAAGGGACCACTGTCATAATCTACTCTGATCTTCTACATAACACAGGCCGATCACCTCATCCAATAATTTCTGCATCAAGCCCATAACTTCTGTATGAGTTTTAGCATGTGAGCAAAAAGCCATTTGCATGAATAACAAACAACAATGTGCAGCAACGTAGTCACAAATGTTCAGAAATACTGTTTTGTGGCACTCTGCCACAGTTACCACAAAGACTTCCCAACCTGAAGAGAATACTTATTAGAAATTGCAAAGGTTACCTCGGGGAGTTTCCTGGGTCTCAGGTATTGTGGCAATGTGAAATATGGCCAGAAATTTCTATGGATAGGAAGGACTGGATGAATGCAAGACAGATGCTGGGTGAGCAGGTCAGCTGTCAGTTCAAGGCCTACCATGAATTATAAGTGGACCTGGTAGCTCTCCTAGCTGGTCTTCATGTTTCAAATAGGGCACCCAAAATTAATGGACAATTTGACTTTAGTCTCTCTCTGTCTCAGTTCCCCATCTGTAAAATGGGAATAATAATACCACCAAACATCAAGGAGGTGTTGTGAAAATAATTGTGAAGCACTCTGGTACTATACTGATGAGTAACATTGAAAGCCCCTGTAGAAATAAATCACTTGTATTCAGAGGAGGATTAGAATAGTGCATGCAGTAAATAAGGCATAAGGGGAGACATTGAACAATGAGGATAAAACAAAATATTAAGTAGCTGCTCATTCAGTGAGTGCTATCCATCCTGCACACTGATTGAGGTAGTGGTCCTGTGGAAAGATCATATGTGATCATATAATTAAAGACTGTATCATAATACACAAGGGAGCTGAATTAAGACTGCATAAGCTTAATTCTAGTGCTTTTGAGTGCTAGACTTTGTAACTCTGATCTCCTTTTAACATAGTTGTTGCGTGTAATTATATATACACACACACAATTATTTATTACAGCTTTGCAGTAGTGCTTAGAAGCCCTAGTTGCAGACTAGTGCTAGGCTGTGTACAATCAGAGAACTAATAGAGAGTCCCTGGCCCACAACTTTGTTGATTGGTGAACATCTGGTAACTTTGTCAGACAGGAGAGTGGAAGAGGTAGCCTAAGACCACTCAGAGAATTGTTGGTTTTTTTTTTAACCTGTGCCTGCTTATATTTCAGTAGAACCTGCTGTGTTCAAAGTCTCATGTTGTGTATTTGTTGTAGATAGTGATTTTCCACAATGGGAAAAACTTTATTTACAATTTAAATTCACATTTGTATCCAAATGCAGATCGTTCCCGGCATTGTTGAAACATCCAGAAACCATCTCCTTCTACATATCAGAATTCAAGTATGTTATTCAATAGACTAAATAAGATGCATAGTGATTATAAATAATGTGTATGATAGAACAGCAAAGTTTAGAACTAATTGGGTACAATATTCCACTGTACAAACAAAGTTAACATTTAAGTTTACTAGAGCACAAAAAAGTGCCCTAAAACTTTAAAAAAAATACTTAGAGTAAAATAACCTTTTTTTTCTATACCCATGAACGAAAACCCACTAAATTATTTTAAAACAAATCTAGAGGATAAAAATTAGCTGTTTGTGGGCTGAGACTTTCTGTACAAGGTTTCTATCCAGAGGGAATACAAACCCTTCATACACAAAGTTTATAATGGAAATTCTGTCAAACTTAAGTACAGCAGAGCAAATGGCACAGCTATAATATGTAAAAAAAAAAAATTAAAATCCTATGAACACAGGATGAAGGCTAGCTGACTTGACACTGAACATGGAAAGGTAAATGATTGGAACTTTAATTACTTTGATCCGTCATGCCTTGTAGCTATATGTCAACTAAGCCAACAAAACTGACACAGAACAAAGGCCATGACTGTTCAACATCTTAACTCATTTCCAAATGTTGATTAATAAGTCTATTGAACTAAACGTGTGATGAGAATTGAGAAAAAAATATACAGTGTGTGTACACACACATACTGCGTTTTTCCCAGTTGTCTAATAATTTTGTATACACACACACACACACACACACACACACAAATAAACACAAATCCCCACACAGACACTATATGTAACTTTTTTCTACAAAAAGTATTTTGGCTCAAAATAAGTGACAAATGGATGCTATATCTGGGACAAGTAAGCTTATTTCTGTGTTACTCTCTGGAAGGAAAGTCTGCATGGAATATATAGTCACAGAAACATTCACCTAGGAAGTTGCATACAATTTTTGAATAGTCTCTTAGGGTAAATTCTGGAGAGCTTCAACTTCCTTGGCCACTGCTCTTCTGAACCTTAATTGCCCTGAAACCCCTTTGGAGTGAGCTTTTATGACTATCCAGCAGTTTACTCTGTCATGGAAAAACGTCCCCCAGATGTGTTAAATGGCCCAGTCTTTTTACACTCTGTCACTAGCCCCTGCATTTGACATAATCTTTTTCCCTCCTGTGTCAGCTTTTATTTCCCTCCTCCCTATTCAGCTATTCTCTCTTAGGCCCTGATCTAGTCAGTCATGACAACAGTCATCCAGTCATAACATCATGTGACAACTCAGGTGCTTAAAGCATGTACTTACCTGCTTTTCTGTATTGGGGCCTTAGTTCTCAGAGCGGTGCTGCTGGTCTGCTAGAGTGGAGCCACAATGAATATCTCACTCCAGTTGTCCAGTGTGGAAGTATGTCTGCCATTTTAATCTTCCCCTTGAACAAAACGCTCAGTTTAACAGTTTTGACTATGCTCCTAAGATATGAATATCACGGTACATTAATAAACATCACTATCAAATATATGGCCTCCTCCTTCCACAATTTAACATAACTTAGCATGGTTACCTATTTCTGTATCTGAATATGATGCTATTAACTCATTGGATTTCTCTTTCAAAATGTCAGGCTTGGGTCTTTCTGGCTTGTGTGTCATCTCCAGTAATAAATATTCTGTGGGTGCCTTGGTTATAAACCCATTGTTATCAATGGGTTTGTACATAAATAATGAAGGGCAGAATCTGGACCTGCAATTGAAACCTAAAGCCAATGAACTAATTGATTTGTGTTGATGGATTGTGCACACATTGGATCCTATGAATATTTCCAGGGCCAAAAATGTGTTTTGCACAAATTATTCATCAAATTATCATAAATTTTGAATGTGTATGTGTGCATGCACTGGGGAGAGGGTTGGCGGGAAAACTAAGGACTCAATTGTGACTTTGCCAAGAGCCTAGAGTCAGGGACACTGTGGTGTTATTCTGCCCCATGAACATTGTGGGTGGGAGATTGTGACTCAGTAAATGATGATCTCTCTACCAGTTCCTATGCTGCTCTGGAAAGGAAGTAACTAGTAAATAATGCTGGATCTAGCGCATGTTCCCTGGCACACCAGCACAGCTATGCTGGCTGATGCACACTGGGAGTTCTGCCCAGTCCCCACCCTGTTGTACCCTCTCCTGCCCACCTACAGGAGAGCTTTCTTCCCCTCCCATGCAGCTACCCATATTGCCTTGTGCCCTCTTACTCTCCTACGCCACCAGGCTACCTGGGCCAAAACTTGGCAGAAAATCTTTGATATAGATTCACAGCAAACAACTTGTCTAGTTTTAATATTTAGTGTCCTGTGCTATGTAAAATTTGTGCACATTTAGTTATAGTGTCAATCTTCAAACTGAAATATCTGTTCCTTTCTTTAATGTTGTTTACATTTGGGTGCTAGTTTTTTAAATCAGCTCTTCAAGATGTAATTAAAATAGTCTATGTAGGAATTCTCAAAACTCATTTGATACTATTTCCCAGTCAGCATATCTAGTACAGAACCCCTCTCTTCCATCATTTGAAGCTCTGGAACGTTAAACACTATTCTTTGAGATTACTTGTGTAGCACCAAATGTCTCATCAACCTATCTACTTTACAAAGGTAGTCATGTTTGAATGCTGCTTATGATGATACCATTTTAAACAAAATTAGATAATTAAATCTTTATTTTTTCCTTTTACTGTATTCTACAAAATATGTTTCTAAGCACAAATTCAGCAACCAGTGTAGTAATTTTATTTGATATAAAGTACTAAAGGCTTAACTTAAAATATTTGAATTTAGATTTTACATTAAAAAAGAAGTATGCTAATGTTGCAGGAAACCCAGTTGAAGGAATATTTTATAGATTATAAAATCAGAAGGGACCACTGTGATCTAGTTTGCTCTCCAAAGTAACACAGGCCATAGAACTTCCTCAAAATAATTGCCATTTGAACTATATCATATCTTTTAGGGAAAAATGCAATCTTGATTCAGAAGTTGTCAATGATAAAAATGTGTGTCTTATTTCCATCCTTCATTGGACTAGCTTCAACTTCCAACCACTGGATCTTGTGATACCATTCTTTGCTAGACTGAAGAACACATTATCAAATATTTGTTCCTAGGTGACTTGTCACCTCTTAACCTTCTCTTTGTTGAGCTAGAGAGACTGAGCTCTTTGAGACTCTCATGATTAGGCATGTTTTCTAAGCCTTTAATCATTCTTTTGCCTCTTCTTTGAACCCTCTCCAGTTTATCAACATCCTTCTTGAATTGTGGACACTGGAACTAGACACAGTTTTACATGAGTGATTGCACAAGTGCAAATACAGAGGTAAAATAATTTCTCTACTCCTACTCAAGCTTCCCCTCTGTATACATCCAAGGATCACATTAGCCCTTTTGGCCATAGCATTGCACTGAGAGCTCATGTTCAGCTGATTATCCACCATGAAACCCAAATCTTTTTCAGAGTGACGGTTTCCCAGGATAGAGTCCCAAATCCTGTAAGTATGTCCTACATTCTTTCTTCCTAGATGAATACATTTAAATCTGGCCATATTAAAACACGCATTGTTTGCTTGCTATAAATCTATGAATATGAAAAGCTAATATTTACAAAAATATTATCCTTTAAAAATATAAATATAAGAACCTAAGAGCGGCCATACTGGGTCAGACCAAGGGTCCATCTAGCCCAATGCTCTGTCTCTGACAGATGCCAGTTCCAGATGCTTTTCTGGCAGTTGCAGGTTTAGGAATACCAGGAAAATGAGGTTACATCTCTGACCTTCTTGGGTAACAGCCAGTGATGGACCTGTTCCCCATGAACTTATTTAATTCCTTTTTTAACGTATTTATTCTTTTGGCCTTCACAACACCCCGCGGCAACAAGTATCATCAATTGTTGTGTGAAGCTGTGTGAAGAAATACTTCCTTTTGTTTGTTTTAAACCTGCTACCTATAAATTTCATTGGCTGACCCCTAGTTCTTGTGTTATGTACATGGTAAATAACACTTCCCTATTTACTTTCTCCACACCATAAATGATTTTATAGACATCTATTATATCCCCCCCTTAGTCATCTCTTTTCTAAGATGATCAGTCCCAGTCTTTTTAACCTCTTCTCATATGGAAGTTGTTTCATTCTACTATCCATTTTCATTGCCCTTTTCTGCATCTTGTCCATTTTTTGAGATGGGACAATCAGAACTGTGTGTAGTATTCAAGGTGTGGACGTACCATGGATTTATATAGTGACATTATGATATTTTCTGTTTTATTATTTGTCCTTTTCCTAACATTGTTAGCTTTTTTTGACTGCCATTGCACATTGAGTGGATGATTTCAGAGAACTATCCACAATGACCAAGATCTATTTCTTTAGTAGTAACAGCTAATTTAGACCCCATCATTTTGTATGTATAGTTGGGATTATTTTTTCCATTGTGCATTGTTTTGCACTTATCTGAATTTCACTTGCCATTTTGTTGCCCAATAACCCAGCATAATGAGATCTCTTTGTAACTCTTCACTCTAAGCTTTGGGCTTGATTCAAAATGAATCAAAATAGTTGTCTGCAAATTTTGCCACCTCACAGTTCATCCACTTTTCCATAGCATGTATGAATATGTTGAACAGCACCCATCCCAATACAGATCCTTGGGAAACCCCACTATTTACCTCTCTCCACTGTGAAAACTGGCCATATATACGTACCCTTTTTTCCCTATCTTTTAATCAGTTACTAATCCATGAGAGAACCTTCCCTTTTATCCCATGCATCCTTACTTTGCTTAAGAGCCTTTGGAGAGGGACCTTGTCAAAAGCTTTCTGAAAGGCCTTGTACACTATTGTCCACTGAATCACCCTTGTCTACATGTTTGTTGACCCCCCCCACTTCCCCCCACACATAAAATTGTAATAGATTTATGAGACATGATATCTCTTTACAAAAGGCATGTTGACTCTTTCCCACAACATATCACATTTGTCTATGTATCTGATCATTCTGTTTTTCACTGAAGTTTCAACCAGTTTGTCTGCTACTGGAGTTAAGCTTACTGGCTTGGCCTGTAACTGCCAGGATTGCCTCTGGAGTATTTTTTAAAAATAGACATTACATTAGCTACTCTCCAATCATCTGGCACAGAGGTTAATTTAAATGATAAGTTGCATATCACAGTAGTTCTGTAATTACAGATCTGAGTTCCTTCAGAACTCTTGGGTGAATAACATATGATCCTGATGACTTATTATTGTTCAGTTTATTAGTTTGTTCCAAAACCACCTCTACTGACACCTCAATCTTGGGATAGTTCCTCAGATTTGTTACTTTAAAAGAATGGCTCGGGTGTGGGGACCTCCCCCCACGTCCTCTGCTCTGAAGACTAATGTAAAGAATTTATTTAGCTTCTCTGCAAAGGCCTTTTCTTCTTTGGGTGCTCCTTTAGCATCTCGATCATCCAGACTGTGGCCCCACTGACCGTTCATCAGGCTTTGCTGTTAAATTTTGTGTCCTTAGCTAGGGCTCTTCAAACTCTTTCTCTGTCTGCCAAAGTTTTTGCTCCTTTCTTTTTTCCTCACTGGGATTTGACTTCCAATTTTTAATGGATGCCTTTTTGCCCTTAACTGCCTCTTTTACTCCACTGTTTACCCATGGTGTCATTTTTTGGTCCTCTTATTGTTTTTTATTTTATTTTATTTTATTTGGAGTATACATTTAGTTTGAGCCTCTATTATGGTATTTTTAAATAGTCTCCATGCAGTTTACAAGCATTTCACCCTTGTGACTATTCCTTTTAATTTCTGTTTAACTAACTTCCTTAGTTTTGAGTAGTTCCCCTTTATGAAGTTAAATACTACTGTGATGAGTTTCTTTAACATTTTCTCCCTACAAAAATGTTAAATTTAATTATGTTATGGTCGCTATTACCACCTCCTGGACCAGATCCTTTGTTCACTCAGGACTAAATCAATATTTGCTTCTCCTTTGTGGGTTCTAAGAGAAGCAGCTCCAAGAAGCAGTCATTTATAGTGTCTAGACATTTTATCTCTGCATCCCTTCCTGAGATGACATATACCCAGTCAATATGAGGATAGTTAAAATCCGGCATTATTATTCCGTTCTCTGCCTTTGCAGCCTTTCTAATCTCCTTGAGCATTTCACTAATCACAATTTACCATTCAGTTCTCCCAGTCATCACAAACCAAACTATTTATATTTCTAATAATCAAATCCCCTGAAAAGTTGAACTACATTTAGGAACTGACTATCACGTGGTCAGGTGGTTAGTAACATATTCCTACTGCTATGCTCTTACTATTCCAGCATGGAATTTCTATCCATACAGATTCTGTGGTACAGTTTGATTTATTTAAGATTTTTACTTTATTTCACTCTATGCTTCCTTTCACATATAGTGCCACTCCCCCATCAACACAACCTACTCTGTCATTCCTATGTATTTTCTACACTGGTATTACCATGCCTGTTGATTATCATTCCACCACGTTTCTATGATGCCCATTATTTCAATATCCTCATTAAATGCCAGGCACTGTAATTCATCCATCTTAGTATTTAGATTTCTAGTATTTTTATACATGCACTTGCACATTTTGTCAATATTCAGTTGCTTGCCTTCATGTGTTATATTTAAATGGGACTCTTATGTTTGACTGTTCTTTACTAGCTCCTACCTGTACTTTACCAACTTCTTTCCTATTCTCTTCACTAGGATGTAAAGTTCTTCCTTTAATACATTTGCCCCTAAGGGATGTCTTCACCCAAACTGTGCGCTATTCTGCACCTGTCGGCTTTCTCTCAGCCTTTAGTTTAAAAAATCCTCCACACCCTTTTTAATTTTACATGCTGGCAGTCTGTTTTGGTTTAGGTGGAGCCCCTTCTTCCTGAATAGTCTCCTCCTTTCTCAAAAGATTCCCCAGTTCCTAATAAACCTAAAACTCGCCTCCCAACACCATAATCTCATCCATGCATTGAGATTCTGAAGTTCTGTTTTTCATCCTGGTGCTGGGCATGGAACTGGAAGGTCCTGAACTTGAATCTCTTACCTAGCAGCCTAAATTTGGTCAGGAGGACCTCTCTCCTACCTTTTCCTATTTCACTGGTACCTACATGTACCATGACCATCTGCTCCTTCCCAGCACTGCACATAAGTCTGTCTAGATGTCTTGTGTGTAGCACCCACTCTACATGTGTGATCCTCAACCTTCACACCCAGCAGGTAATTTACCATGTGTTTCTCCTGGTCATCACAAACCCAACTCAGTGTACCGCGGCAGTCTAAAAAGCAAACAGAGTTTTGGGAATCATTAAGAAAGGGATAGATAATAAGACTGAAAATATATTGCCTCCATATAAATCCACAGTACTCCCACATCTTAAATACTGCGTGCATATGTGGTCGCCTCATCTCAAAAAAGATATATTGGAATTGTAAAAGGTTCAGGAAAGGGCAACAAAAATGATTATGGGTATGGAGCGGCTTCCATATGAGGAGCAATTAATAAGATGAGGACTTTTCAGCTTGGAAAAGAGACGACTAATGGGGGGATATGATTGAGGTCTATAAAATCATGACTGCTGTGGAGAAAGTTAATAAGGAAATGTTATTTACTCCTTCTCATAATACAAGAACTAGGGGTCACCAAATGAAATTAGCAGGCAGCAGGTTTAAAACCAACAAAAGGAAGTATTTTTTTTCACACAACACACAGTCAGTCTGTGGAACTCTTTGCCAGAGCATGTTGTGAAGGCCAAGACTATAACAGGGTTCAAAAAGAACTAGATAAATTCATGGAGGATAGGTCCATCAATAGTTATTAGCCAGGTTGGGCAGGGATGGTGTCCCTAGCCTCTGTTTGCCAGAGGCTGGGAATGAGTGACAGGGAATGGATCAGTTGATGATTACCTGTTCTGTTCATTCCCTTTGGGACACCTGGCACTAGCCACTGTTGGAAGACAGGATACTGGGCTAGATGGACCTTTGGTCTGACCCAGTATGGCCATTCTTATGTTCCTCACCACCTACATTTCTAATAGTCAAATCCCCTGAAAAGTTTAGCTACATTTAGGAATGGACTATACTGAAATGTTAATTGCTCTTGAAAGTTTGTAGAAACCAGAACACTTTTGAAACCTAACTCACAGAGCCATATAATAATAAGGTTCCTAAATTGCGCTAAGTAAGATGCTTTATGATGAAGCAGTGTACTCCGGGGGACAGAGCACTGAACTAGAAGTCTAAGTGACCTCAGTTATATTCCCAGTTCTGCTACTAGCCTGCTACTGGTATTGGGCAAGTCGTTTCACTACTCTATGTCTTAGTTTTGCTCTCTATAATTGAGATGACAATACTGAGCTTCTTTTTAAACAATGTTTTAAATGTGTTTGTTTCCTTTTAAATATGTTGCTGTTATTATTGTTACCCTAAGCTCAGATGCCAGAACCCTGTAGAGAACAAAGAGAAGAACAAGGGAAACAAAGTCTAATTCATTGAAAAATGCAACTAATAATCTTTTACACTTATCTAACACCTGTCATCAGTGGCTTTCAAAGTGCTTTCTAATTAATTAATTCTCCCTACACATCTGTGAGTTAGGTAAATTTTGTGCTAGGAATGACTTAGATCATTGGAACCTGATGTTTAGTGAATTTCATTTTTGTTCCCCCAAATTCCTGGGATTTTACAAAATGAAGTTTGTATTTTGTTAGGTCTTTTTCCCCAATAAATTAAATCCATTAAATTATTTTACTAAAATAACATTTTATCTACCTGAAGGAACCACCTGTGCTACTCAAACAGTAAAGAAAACAATACAAGGTGATTTTGCATAGTGCCAATATGTACCTGACCCCAAAGAAACATAGCTAAAACCTGACTAACGACTTTGAAATTAGGGAAGCTGGAAAACTACATTGAAAATCAATATGTTGTACCCAGAATGTATTGAAAAATGCTCTGGTGAATACTCAGGGCCGTGCAAGATATGCACAATGGGTGAGTATGAAGATGGGTATTTGACAACAAGGTTGTTGTGTTGTTGTTAGCCTTATTCCTGTTGACACGTGCTACCCACTGTGGTCTGGTTAGAGCAAAGAACTGGGAGTCAAGAGATATGAGTTCTGTTCATGACTCTGCCACTGAAATAATGTGTAACTTTGAGTGAGTCACTTCATCACTTTGGAAGCTGAGGACAGTAATACCCACATCTGAAAATGGTTTTGAGATTCCTAGAGGAAAAGTGTTTACATAAGTGCAAAGAATTGTTATAAATTATCTTATGTTAAAGAAAATTTTTACCAGAGTTTTGTGTATTTCTACACAGCAAACACCATTTGTTGGAGTAAGTAATATATGAGTCACATGTCCTTTGCATGTTTGTTAATAATATGTTTGGCTTATGACTGGAGTTTATTCTTCAGGTAAACGTGCTCCACAAAGAGAGATACATTAACTGTTAGGATGTAATGGCCTGTCAACCAAGAGAGATGGTTATGGTGAAGACTCTTACTTCCCAAGGCAACTGAGAGAAAAGGGGCAGTGCTACACACACGGACCCGAGGCAGCCACCAAAGCAGGTGGAACTGGGAGGAGAAGACAGCCAGATTTGCACTATCACGGCAATTCCCAATCCTGCTGCTCGTGCAGGGCTGGGAGGATGGCCTGACCAGATCCACACTCATGTTCTGACTCCCAGCAGCTCCTGTTGGAGCTAGGAAGGGAGTGCATTTAGAGGGACAGACCAGTGAAACCAGCTTCAGAGGTGTGGCTGACTCAGACCATTTGTGCAGCTCCCAAATGGAGAGGGAACAACAATTCAAGGAACTGTTCTGCTGCCAGTTTCTGCACTGTAACAGCTCCCTGGGAGAGGAGCCCTACACAAAGAAGAAAGAATGAGAAGATACTCAGAGGGACAGTCAGTGTGCATTGCATATTTATCTGAGATTTCCCTGTGCCACTGGAGGTCTCTGCATCTGTTGTATCTGTGGAGCCCTCTCCCACTCTTTCCACACTGGGCTTGTCCTGTTGAGAATCAGAGGATTCGTTGTAGAACCAGTTGTAGTTAAACTTAGCTGAAAAGTTAATTGCCAAATTAGCTGTAAAGGTTAGTCAAAGAACCATAGCCATTAAATTTTAATACTGAGCCATAGAAAATGTTGTCTATGCATAAAAGCAGAACCACTTTTGATAGTCTAGCGATTGTTATGGCATTTATGAAACCCTGAGGCACTCTGCTAGGAGACTCTGGCAAACATGGTGGACAAAAACTCTGTCAACTCATTTGTGGAACCTGAAGTGTAATGGAACAGCCTGTATCTTACCACTGTACTTGCTTTAACCCTTTCTTGATACATAACTTTATTCCACTTTTTACACTTGGATATAAATATTGGTGTATTGAAATTATTAGTGTATGCTGTTCCTTAGATGAAAAAGATATTACTTTACTAGTACCTTGAGCTCGTAGAATTACCATGTCTCTTAAGGAAAAAAGCAATCTGTCATAGCACTGCCAATTTTGGGTGAGATTCACAGCTGGTATAAATCAGCATAATTCAATAGACTTCAATAAAACTATGCTGATTTACACCAGTTGGGGATCTGATCCCTGACATTCAGCAAGACCCAAAGCAGGTATTATTTCTCCTGTTTAAGTTTTTCCAGGGTGACCCACTGATTTTCACATTTTGCAGAATGTTGCAGATCCTGTCCTTGCCACACTCATCATTATCACTCTTACTGCTATAAGAAAAGGAGTACTTGTAGCACCTTAGAGACTAACCAATTTATTTGAGCATAAGCTTTCGTGAGCTACAGCTCACTTCATCTGCTATATAATACTGTCCCTTATATGAATGTGTTCATGAATATAGAGTAACAGTTCTAACACATACACATTCTAACAATTGGTAATAGTATGTGAAGTAAGTAAAGTACAGAATGGGCTGCTCACTGGAGGTGATATTTAATGTAGGTGGGAACAGTAATATAGGTTAATTTGAACAAAGTAATAAGTCGCTTAACTTTTTTGGACTGTTCCCAAAGAAAACATGGCACAGTGCATTTCAAAGACAAGCCCTTTATTTTTGTACAGCAGCTGATAATGTATTACTAAAAACAGAGCTAAGCCAAAATCCCAGAGCCAAACAACCCCTAGCTTTGGGGCCTTGGAATCTGGATCTAAATCTTGCACCTGATTCGTCTCTTTTTGAAAGGTCAAACAAATACCTCTGAGTGTTTATGAAGGAAGGAAAGGGGTTGAAATCCAGATCTGAATCCAACTATTGCAGCTTAAGCTTTTTATTGTTTGTTGTTTTTACTGAAAATATTTCCATTGATTTAGATAATGTCATGATAGAGCAAATCAGGTCACTTCCCAGGCCATAATACATATTTCTCCCCTGGCATTTTAATGCATGTTACAATTTCATAACACTCAGCTGCACACATTGAGTCATGTGATAACATTAACCATTATAAATTGTGCTGAAATGCAAGTCAGCTAAGATGGGAATAATTTTGCTAAGTGTAGTATGGCACTGAAAATAAACAGGTGATAAGGTTGATATGTCACTAAAACGGTCTGTATGGCATAACATTCTGCAAGCCCTGGAAATTAACCAGAAGAACCACAGCTTCAAGAAAGTTTAGCACAACAGAATAATTCCACCAAATGTGCTTTTGTGAGAAAAATGTCCTGAATGTCTATGCACAACAGAGAGAACTTAGCTTTTGAAGGTCACGAGAGAGAGAGAGAGAGAGAAATGCACGAATTTAGTTTATCTACATCTGAAGGATAAAGGACTGACTGACCCCTGCAGGTATTAAAGTCTCCTTCTAGGGAGAGTATAAGCTTTCTTTCCTTGAGTCAGTGTTTACATCATTAGGCCATTGCTTCCCTACCAAAATACCTGTAGTGACCATTACTGGACCATTACTATTTAGAGCTAGACAGCATGTATTGTTTTAATTCTTTCTAATTAAACTTTTTTATTGATTTTAAGCAAATTATATAAATTTGATCATTGTTTGTACATAGCCATTTATCTACAGTGTTATGGGTATACACACTTATCATGTATCATGGGTATACACACGTTAGAGTGTGTACAGTATCATGGGTATACACACGTTAGAGTGCTCCTCCATATTTTATATAGCATATTAAATTGATCTCGTCCCCCAATAAAAAAAGTTTTATTTGCATAGCATTATGAGTGCTATATAGTACTAACCAATAAACTCAATTAACAAATGAAAAAAAAGATAAAATAAGTATCAATAAAGAATACAATATAATACCGCAGTTTGATATTCATTGAAGGGCTACTACTGAAATATAGTAATTCTGTAATTATCTGAAATAGAAGGTCATACAAAGTAGAGTGTATAGAGCTGGGAATGAGGAACTCCTCAGTCTGAATCTTGATGCTGACAGCCCCCATTCCCCATGGCCCTTGTCCATGTCATTGGTTTCCAGTTTGTAATGTGAGACGGACGATACCGAATTTGCTTACTGTGCCCAACAGGAATGTTGTTAGAAGTAATGTTTGTAACATGTTCTGAAGATGAACATTGGTAAGTGGTAATTGTTCTAACTATACCTTACATTTCAAGAACAGAACAATAAAGAAGTGCCCTTTGATCATTCATCTTTCCAAAATATGAAACAAAAATTCACCCTTCTTCTATCTGCTTTTGAAACTGAGTTGGTTTTTCATTCATCTGCAAGACTGCAGGAATAGAAGCATTCTGGGTGCTCCGCTCTCATTTCTGGTTTAGACAATTGGAATACTTCTATCAATGATTCATATCCACTTAACAAAAATGGCTGATTAACTAAGATAGCAATATTCATTCTCTATCAGCATTGCAAAATAGCAACATCCTTTGCTAGAGTGGACATCCAGGCATGTTAGAGCAATGTTATGTCCCCAGCTGCCTCTGGGAGAGGCATGGGGTATCTAACAGAGCTAAAGGAATAGCAAAGAAAGCTGAGGGAGCTGAACATCTGAGACTATTTCACCATCCCAGAAACCTCTCTAAGCTGGATAATTTGTCCATCACAAGACAAGTCCGACTTAGTGAGGGGATTAGTAAGCTAATGCTATTCATACTGCTCAGGAAAACATTTTCTGTGTCATCATTTTATTGTTTTTCTATTTATAGCAAGGTGAGTGAGAAGGCTAGCATTCTCTGACTCCACCAGAGAGCTTCATGATAGATTGTATCAGACTAGACTGTGCAGTAATGTGTTTACTGTGCCTAGGTGCAAAAAAGAAAAGGAAACATTTTCATATTTCACAACTAGCAGGCTGCTTGAAAAAGAAAATGGTACAACTATGAGTGAAAACCACACTTTGTTTTTATACCTGTTTCTCTTACAGGTTCCTTGGGAAAGAAGTATTTTAATTTTAGCATTGTAAACACATTTTACTAACCCTTGTTTCATCTGACTGGTCACGGCTGCAGTCGGAAAGAGTGCGCACTGTTTAGGCAATCTTTGTATTAATGACTTAGACTGTGTTATGAACAATGAGCAGGGTCCCTCACCACATTTTTTTTTCATTCTCTTCAGACTTGTACATTATGGTATCTGAGCACCCTTAGTCTTGTTGACTGAGAATAGAGTATTTGTGGATATCAGAAAATATAACCATGGAACCTCATTGGAGTCAACAGCTTAACTTAATCCTTTTTTTTAAAAAAAAGTCTGACTTACTTTATATCTCTCAAACATATTTACTTGCACTGCTTTCAAATGAGACTAGAATTTTCTGTGTTTTTCGCTGCCTGATAGTACATTGTCTATTGCTGATTTGTGTGTGTGTTGTTTCTGGTGTTCCATATTTGTGCTGTTCCAAAACACCTTGAGTATGTATGCTATACATCACTATTCACTCTGACTCTATATGAGCAAGTCTTTGTTCATACAATTTGCCAGACAGTGGCAGTCTGCTGTTTCAACTTTATCTGTGACATATTAATTAGATGGTACTCCTTTGCTGGGAGATTTTTAAAAAAACAACAACAGTGTGTCATTTCTCATCCATTAGAATGCAAGTCTCTGAGCCCTGGTCTACACTGGGGGGGATTGATCTAAGTTATGCAACTTCAGCTACGTGAATAACGTAGCTGAAGTTGACGTACTTAGATCGACTTACCGTGGTGTCTTCACCGTGGTGAGTCGACTGCTGCCACTCCCGCATCGACTCCACCTGCGCCTTTCGCGGAGCTGGAGTACAGGAGTCTACAGGAGAGCACTCGAGGATCGATTTATCGCATCTAGACTAGACGTGATAGATCGATCCCCGCTAAATCGATTGCTGCCTGCTGATCGGGCAGGTAGTGAAGACATACCCTGAGACACTTTTTTAATGCCCATTGAAAGTTTTGCCAATTCCAAATCTATAGTCTTAGGTCAAGCATTGATTATGCATTTAGTTCTGCTATGTTAACTTGCACATAACTGTTAATTTTGCAATTTCAAAATCGGCAAACTCACTTGCCTTCCACTGGTACTTGGCTACTCCTTTAAATTGATAGTTTACTTTGTTTTTTCTTGAAGATCTGTGCATTCTTTGGGATCATTTAAAAGTGAATGGGATGGACTTTGCTGTTGACCTCAAACTAAACAGATTACTAAGAGATTAAAAAAATCACAGATTTTAATGTAAGTGAGGTTCAGGCAAACACAATAAAGCCAATATTAGGCATATAGAAAGTGTGAAAAGTGGGACCACTTTCCGAAACAAGGCAGGAGTAAAAACTACATGCAGGACAACTGAAATAAAGTAATTCTTGTTTTGGGACTGGTAGATAACTGATTTCACACAGTTGCTGACATGGAAACCTAGATGCTCGTGAAAATATGATCAAGTGCATAATAGACTCAGTGTCCCTGGAAAATGTAATCGACACACAGATGGGTATTTTGCAGTTGTTTCTTTGAGAATCATTCAGACATTCAATAAAGACTGATAGTCATTAGTGCAAGATATGGTTTAACATTCTAACTGGTTATAGGTGGGAGTGCAGAGGCACATCGACCGATGTATTACAGTATGTCAAGAACGTAATACAGAGTGTGGCACTTCTTTTGTGCTAAGAACACAGGAGAAGATAGACTGCCTCCAGTACCTAAAGAGAGTGTATGGCACATTACAAGCATATACACAAATCAAGATTAATCCATCACTGTAGCTGATCTTGCACAGGGTTAGCTAATCCTAAAATGGGTTAGCAGGGAAATTGCACTGCGGAGCAGGGACTGAAACTGGCTGAGCAAGTGTAGAACATAAAATCTACATTATGCACCTGGTGCTCACCTTTACTATCTACTTTCTCCTGCACTACTGCCTTCAAAGTAGCATCAAAAAAGGATGTGTCTGAGGAGGACAGTTAGAGTGCTTTGCAAGAAAAAGACTTGCACCAGAATCTAAAGTGCACAATTGGGGTTCTTGTGTGAAGCGAAAAAAGAAGTTATTCCTGGTGTTAAGCGACTGACAGGTTCCCTAGTCATTGCACAGTATGGCACGTAACTGGCTGTATGGTGGGAATTGGTCATGGAAATGAGACCCTCCGCACACATTTCCATGATATGTCAAAAATAGTTGTTAAACTGGGGAAGTGCTGAAAGTCGAGGAAAAAGCAAATGCAGTACCAATTATCAAAAAAGGAAAGAATGGTGATCTTGGTAGTTTCCATTCCAGCAGCCTAACTTCTAGCGCTATAAAATAGTGGAACAAATATTGAGAGAGAACTCACTAAGGGCGGCATTCTCCAAACCTTATTTATATTATGTAACATTTACTCACAAGAGTAGGCTCTAGAAGTTAATTGAACTGTTTGCTATTCCACCCAAGTAAAGGTTTCACAATATAAGAAGGTAATGTAATAGATATATTTGGATATTGGTACAATATTTATTACTGTGTCTTAAAGTGTTTTATTTTTTGATTGAAGTAAATTAATTCAAATCAGCTTGGATAGGTAACCTGTCATTTGGACTAAAATGTGTTGAGTAATGCCTAAATTATGACATGGTAGGTTGGGGAGAAGTGTCTAGTTGGGTACCCTAAAAATTTGTGTTCAGTCCCGGCAGGCTTAAACTGCTTTATCGATTATCTGGAAGAGGGGAAAGGCAGCATATTAATGAGATTTGCAGATGATATTAAATTGGTATGAGTTGTGAACCACCGTCAGGACAGAGAAATAACATAAAGGTGCTTTACACATTGTTTCTGTTTAGGTTCTATTTCTACCTGTACTGATTTCCGCTCTTAAACATGTTCTTAAAACTGACCAGAACCAAAAACATAGCTCTGGTGTGTTTTAGTCAGTGTTTTGGAAACAAATGCCAATGATCATCTTGCAGCTCTCAACTCATGTGAGTTTGCAGCAACTGTGATCTTAGGCTCTTTGATAATATCAAAATAGTTCAGTACAGATGCTTCTCTGGCAACTTTTTTAATAGTCAGTTTTTCTGTATTGTCCTCAGGCAGCATTCTGAATGGAGTGTTTAATTGTGACAAAGGAAAGATGAATTTGCTTAGTTATGTTAACATGCTGTCTCCTTGTTTTGATGTTTTACCATTTGTGCAATTGTCTTGGGGTCCAGTCACACTATTTTGTCACCGAGTACGGTTCGGATCCTGCATGTTATGCACGCTGGGGCAGCCATGCACTTATAAGCAGTGATTTGCAGGATCGAGGATTTAGTTTCCTACATCGCCAGTCTAATTCAGCCCAATCTGGCTGCTTTATTCCTATTCACTTTAAGGTTCTTTTCTTTGGAATACAACAGAGCATTCCATGATCTCTCTTTGTGGTGGTGATTTTCTCCCCATTCTGCAGATGATCAACAATTACTTCTTTGTCCTACTGAGCTCAGTTGCATTGCTCTGCTCCAGTCTAACTTAGGATATGTCTATACTGCCATCACAGCGTGCTAGGGTGACCAGGCAGCAAATGTGAAAAATCGGGACAGGGAGTGAGGGGGAAGAGGAGTTTATATAAGAAAAAGACCCCCAAATCAGGACTGTCCCTATAAAATCGGGACATCTGGTCACCCTACAGTGTGCGATTGCAGCTCTTGTAGACACATCCCAGCTAGCTTTAATTTACATGGCTTGGGTACTGATAGCAGTGAAATGACAGCAGCACGGGCTTCAGTGTGCACTAACTGCCCAAGTAATTCCCCAAGATTTGGACAGTCTGCACAGAAGCCCGTGCTGCTGCAGCTTTGTGATGACTATCAGAACGTGAGCTAGCTAGGTTAAAGGTAGTATGGATATATCAAAACGAGATGCAATCATATTATGCAGTGATTGCAGTGTAGACAGACCTGATAGGAGAATTTTACCCCATCTGTGTGTGAAAACTTCAGTCCTGTTTTTCCTTCCCTCTCTTAGTTCATATTATTTACATATATTCACCTGTCAGAGCTGGAATGTTTTAGGTTTAAGGGAATACCACTTGCACAGGGACAGCTGCTGTGCATGGCAACATCTCTTCAGTTTCTCAAAATGGAAAATACAAGAGAAGAAAAATTTTTGCATGAAAATATGCAAAAAAACCTGCATAATTAATTATATCAGAGACACACATTCTTACAAAACAATATGCACTTGTATTGTTTGAAGCCTTGTTAACCATCTCTCTCATTCTTGTCTCTCCGCCCTCTCTCACTCTCGCTATTTTAAAAGGTACATTTAAAACTTGTAAATTCTGGTATTGGTGCATTTTTACTGTTTGCCTCATCTCACAGAAGTATTAGCTCATTTAAGAAACAGAAATTCACCACCTGATTACTCTGAAGAAGGGGAGACAGTTTCAATTGCACTCTGTTTTTTAAACAGCAAAGCTGCCATAATAATAGGGGACTTATTGCACTGAAAAAAATCTACTCTGAGGGCAACTGTTTTCATGAGAAGCCTTCTGTATGTAAGGTGAAAGTTTCTACCATTGAGAACTGCACAGTAGTAGTAGTTAGGGCTTTATTACTTAGTTCTAATTTGTATTGATGGCCTAAAAAAAGTAGCATGCTTTGCAGTTCTGTGAAAGAAAAGATTATAAATGGAGATTAATTATAATTTTGCTAGCTCAGTACTTGTAAAACTAAAGCAATTTATATTCTTTCTCTTAATGATCTCCATTCCTGATTGCAGTAATGTAATCTAATTGTGATTATGATAGTATCTGAATCATGTGGGCCTCTATGTGATTGGAACTACTCTTTGCATTAAAAAGTAATTTTGGAGTAATGATGAAAAGTTACTGTGGAAAATTGGCAAGTAATATATTTTACTCTGTATCTTTAGTTTCTGCTTTCATTTTTGATTATATCTTATAGCAAGGATAAGTATGATACTACATCAAGGATTTATTACATCAAAGCCTTATCAATGATAAGTATGAGTACCAAAGATAAGCACGATATTATTGGAATAACATAGATATGGTTGAGGCAAGAAATTGACTGAGGTTTTAAGATACTAGACTACAGTTTCTGGATAGAAAGGGAAAGTAGAGGAAGAGGAGTGGTATCAGTATTCCTAAGAGATGAGTGTCTGCAAAGGAAAATGCTACAAGTATTTTGGCTGACATAGCAGTGTCAGCTCAGATAAAAGTTAAGAACAATAAAGGCTGTCAGGTATTTTTTGAATGTTTCTGTGAACTTTCAGGGCTATGTTTACAGATGAGAGAAGCCTAGACGAGGGCTGGAACTTTGATAATGATGGATTTTAATTACTTGGTTATTGATTGCAGTAACTATGTTAAAACTTAGGAGGGGAGGAACCACATTTCTAAAGCTGGTGCAAGATTGCTTTTAGTTTCTCATGCACTTTATTGAATTGTCCTTCAGAAACTATTTAGGATTAATTCAAGGATTTAAGCCAAGGGTAATAAAGGGTGTTGAATTTGAGAGGTATCTAATTTCCTGTGATCTCAACATCATTTGATTAAAGATAGTTGTTGAGGAACAGGAAGCAATGCAAGCATTATGGTAGGCCTACTTTGAGGAAATGCAAAGTGTGTTAAGGAATTTTTATCAGGGTTTTATTATAATGTATGGTAAATCTACTGAAAAAAATTGGAATATATTTACGAAACAGTTGGGGTACATTTGAAATTCATCCTGGTTGAGTCTAAAGAAGGATAAAGGTAACAATGCCCAAAGTAGCTAAGTAGGGTTGTGTAATAAAGAGTAAGATAAGCAGTAAGTACAAGGTGTTTAAAAAATATACAAAATCTAGTAAGGTGGAGCCGTCGGAAGGCTATAAATATAAGCAGAAGCAAATTGTGAGGCTAATTAGAAAAGCAAAAAAAATGCTGAATGCCAACTGCAGAAAATATTTGAGATAACAGTAATGTTCTGCAAATATATTTGAGAAAATTGAAGGGAAAAAATAGGTCCCAAAAGATAGGAATTAGAGCCAGGTTTTATTTTTGTTCATGTATTTAGAGAGTGCGCACACTATCTCACCAAGAGATAAAATTTCTTACTATGTTACAAGGTGTATATTCTCACCTGAAGAATTGGCCAATATAGCCAATTTTACAACATTCTCACACATTTAATTAATCTGGATGGCAATACAAAATGTAAGAAATCAAAGTTTGTGGAAAACTGAACCCATAGAAAATAATCATAAGGGAAAAAACATCTTTGAATGCCCAAACCTAGTATATCATTGCAGTAAAGAAGGGAAAACCAAAAGGAGTGAGACTTATTTTATTGTCCATCTCTCAAGATAGACTTCTAGATTATGGTTTTACGGGGACACCATCCAGGTTGGCAGATTCAGCATTTGCCATATCAAATTTTCCATATAAGATCTATGGAAAATATGGCTCTGTGATTCCATACTCTTATAACATAGCACATACATCTATGGTGCTGTGTAATAATAATGCTGCCTTTTTTTTCTTTCCACCTGCCAAATTTGTTCTCCAGAAATGTTTGTCAAAAGAGAGTACAAGGAGAGAGTCTACAAGCAGCCGTTAATAGAGCAGAGTATGCCTGAGCACTTAGAGTGATCACTGACAGAGGGCATTTATCCATAGAGTTTTAGGGTGAAATTCTGGCCACACTGAAGTCAATGGCAAAACTCCCATTGACTTTAGTGGGTTTAGGATTTCACCCCTACAGACTGAAAATTCACCTGTCCTGCAGGGAGCCAATCTCTCTTTTTTATTTGTTGTGGATACTCAGTTTGATTTAGTGGAATTCCCCCGTAGCACAGGTAGAATTTTCAGTCTTCAGGACTCTTTACCCATGGGGCTCAAAAGCAGAAGCCGCCAGAAACCAGCATTTATCTGCTCAACATTTCCTACTTCCAGGATATAGGCAAGGATAATGGTCACATGCACCCCCTAGTAAGGATGTTCAGGCTAGTGGATCCATGTAAATCCTGTATCTGCTGGGTACCAGAACAAGGAATAATGGTCTCAAGTTGCAGTGGGGGAGATTTAGGTTGGATATTAGGAAAAACTTTTTCACTAGGAGGGTGGTGAAACACTAGAATGAGTTACCTAGGGAGGAGGTGGAATCTCCTTCCTTAGAAGTTTTTAAGGTCAGGCTTGACAAAACCCTGGCTGGGAAGATTTAGTTGGGGATTGGTCCTGCTTTGAGCAGGGGGGTGGACTAGATGACCTCCTGAGGTCCCTTCCAACCCTGATATTCTATGAGTCTATGATTCTACCTCACTTTGCCACTGCCCCCTCACCATTCATTAGCATAAAGAGTCACAGCTAAGCTAGTGAGCAGTTGTGAATGAAAAATCCCAATGATGGCTCTGAAATGCTTATGACCCTGCACAGGATAGTGAAAACATTCTGTTTTTGCTGATTTGAGATCTTTCTGCATTCAAGGACATGAGTATATGAGGACTGCTGCCTAAGTACTTCAGTGACACATCCAATTAAAAAAAAACAGAGATAGTTTTGGCACTCAGTCAAGTTTCACATCTTTACTGTTCCTGCCAGCTCCAGTTTGGGGCTCATGCACTCACAAAGTAAAATAAGAACTTTGCTCTCCAATTTACTCTTGATATATGCTTGTACATTCTCTGCATTGGTGTTTGCATCTAACAGTTTTTAGAGCAAAGTTTGAAGTCACCTAAAATTACAGTGTGATTGGGAAAATACATTGTATGCAGAATTTCTCTGTTTTCTTCAGATTACAACAAAACTGCAGTCTTCAGAATTGTCATTCCATGTCTTAGAAATGTTCTTAAAAATAGACACTATTCTTATAAACTCCCCAAAATGGACAGATATGTTCCCCCTTGCTGTCCTTGCAACAGCAAATTAGCAAGCCCTGTTGCCCACATTAAGGTTGCATTGATGCTAATGCACAAGATGTTTTGGTCAGGCACAGACTCTTGTTGCCAAGAGTGGAGGAGGAGTTTTATTTAAGAAAGACAGCCAGGATAAATTCATCTTAAGTCCCCAAAAGAACGTTTGCCTAGTGAGAAGTGGACAAAGTTGATGAGGGGGAAAGATTTGTTATTTCTAAGAGAATATTTCAAACAATGGAGACAGAAATTAAAGAACAAGGCGTGCAAGAATCACTTTAGGCCCTTTGACAGTAGAACCAGAGTGGTATAAAATTTAGTATAAGAGTTTCTTTGCAGCGGCGCAACTGAAGTGCAGCATTAGAGTAAATATATTACTGGGATGCTTCTGTAGCAAACAGTGTCTCTGGGTTTCGCTGATCGAATCCTGCTAAAAGTATTTTTCTTCCAAATTAATTTAGTTACCTTGTCAAAATGCTTCAATGATTAAAAATAACCAGTGGTAACATTATATAATGATTATACTAGGGCTTGGCACTCAGGAGATCCAGGTTCTCTTCCTGTCCATGCCACTAACTTGCTGTGTAACCTTGAGTAAATCCCGGAGAGACACGTTTTCCTAAAGTGAGGCCTGAGCTTGCATGTGGATTTTCATATGCACAAATTAGCACGCCTACTTTTGCTGTTTGCCACACGTGCACATGTCAGTCAGTGTTTAGATTCCTAAGTACCCAGTTTTGTGGTGCCTCAGACTCTGCTGATTGAAAATCTGCCCCTTAATCTCTGTGTCTTAATTTTCCCCACCTGTGAAATAGAAATAACATCTACCTACCTAAATCCGAGTGTGTTTTAAGGCTTTTTGTAGTTAATGGGTATTTGTAGAGTGCTTTTTAGTTGTATGTTAGCAGTTGTTATCTTTCCACACTGTGTTCCTGCTGCTGGGCTTAATCCATTTCTAAATGGAACATTGTGTGTGCTAGGCAGACTAGTGAAATAATCAGCAATGTGCAGTGACTTTATTTAACATCTTTGCTTCTTAAAAACAATCTAAAATGCTTGCAAAAGGAGCAGGCTTGCAGGAAAAATTCTATTGCCAAAGGCCAGTTTCTTAGCAACGACACCCTCTCAACGTGTCACAAGTCTGGAGCCCTTTGCCCTCTCAAAGGAAGTTCCTTAGGTGTCTTTTACACATTGAGTGCTTTGTGATAGGTTGAGGCCTGCTGGCTGTCAACTCTGTCCCTTAAGGGAACTTGACAGATCTTAAAAAAAATCAATTTTAAGCTCACATGCCCCAGTGGGTGCCAAAGCCACTTCAGAGAGCCTGAAAGATGGCTGAGTCGACAGGATTTGACTTCCAGAGGTAGAAAGGTGACAAACTCTATCATGAGAAAGGGGCAGCTTAGGGCCTCAGAGGCCTAACCTGCTCCCAGGATCTGGGGCCTAGTGTTGTATTGAACCTATTTATCTCTTTCATGGGCCCAAGGTACCACGGGGAAAGAAAAGTTGTTCAAAAATGCTGGCAGAATTCAGGGTGTAAATGATGAATTACTTTTCATCAGCTGAAAGGAAACATACTCCGGAACAATACTGAAAGGGAGCAGGAGCATCTGACCTCCTGCTTCAGAGCAGCCAATATCTTCATTCAAGAAGACAACCATGAAATTACACAGAAAATGGGATTGTCATGAACAGCCCCTTGAAATCTCAGTATACAGTCATTACTGCATGGGAAAAAGCCTTCATCCACACATCATAACTTGTAACAGACAAGGGGAAAAAAAACAAACCCAGAAAACAGACCTTGGAGTTACCAATAGGAATGTAGAAAATATTTGTTGTTTCAAACTTTCCCCCTGTAGTCTCTCAAATCATTGTACACAGACATAACAACATACTAACGTTATAGTGATACTTGATTTTTTGCCATAGACAGTTTTCTAAAAAAAGAAAAAGGAAGACAGAGAAACCGTCCTATCATTTTATTTATGTTACCCCATCTCCCTCTTACAATATAACATTTAAATTCTTTGCGCAAAAACTCTTGTCCAATTAGTATTGGCCTTTTAAACTGCATAATATAAATATATGCAACTACCAGAACTAAAGCAAATTGTTCAATAGAGATTCATATTCTGGGTAACAATTCATTTTCTGGGTTTGCCTAGAAAAGTTGGTGTTTGTCCCAATTAGGCATGGGGTAAAAAGCAAACAAGATCTTGTTGATTTATTTGAGTGTGAAATCAAGCAGAGAGTGTGAGAACTTTGGAAGTCAGGAATACAGGGATAAAAACAACACATATTTAAATGTTTTTTTTTTTAATTCTTGCAGATTCTACATTGATTTTAATTATGCTAGCCCTGGGCTAGTGGACATGGAGAGGTTTTATTAATTATTATTATTATTACTGTTATAATACTAAGATTCCTCATGATGTTTTTTTTTCCGTAAGCTCTCAAGACTCTAATGACTAGTCCTATTAAATATGTCAATGTTTGTTGTGTTGATATATGGAGAGACAGAGATCCAAATTCCAACTAAACTTAAGCACTGAGCAAATTAAGTCTTTCTAGGCAGACATGATTTCTTCACATCTCTATGTAAAGCTGCACTTCCTGCTCTGTTTTCCCCTCCCATCCACAGAACCCATTAAAAAAACAAAAACAAGGGCAAGACTCTGAAAATAGAAATTAATAAGGAAAATATTATAATACCCTTTATATAATGCTATAGTACATCTTCACCAGTGCAGAAGGTGCAAATTACAACCCTTTCACCAGGGTTGTGAATCTGACACATTGATCTGTTCCTATTACCTGGTCTCAAAAAGGACATAGCAGAAATAGTGTATCTGAGCCCACTGTAGAATTCACTGGAATTGCTAGGAAAGGTAATACCTTTTATTGGGCCAACTTCTGTTGGTGAGAAAAATGAGCCTTTGAGCTACGGGGTTCTTCTTCAGGTCTGGGAAAGGTATTCAGAGTGTCACAGCTAAATACAAGATAGAACAAATTATTTAGCAGAAGTAGTTAGCACGTATTTTAAGGGACCATGCAAGGTAGAGTGGCCCATTAACACCTCTGTAGTCATAGGACAAAAAGAGAGGGTTAAGTGGATTACAGATTGTTGTGATAAGCTATAAATTCACTCTCTCTGTTCAGTCCATGATTTTTAGTGTCTAGCAAAGTTATGAATTTAAGTTCCCTGGCTCATCTTTTGAAAGTGTTGTTCAGGTTTCCTTTGAGGATGAGGACAGATAGGTCAGATATAGAGTGACTGATTTGTGAAAAGTGTTCACTCACTGGTGTTATGGTGTTTTTGTCTTTTATCACTTTTCTGTGTGAGTTCATTTGAGAGTGTAGTGATTGTCTGGTTTCAACCAGATAGTTGTTATTGGGGCATTCAGTGCACTGGATGAGGTACACCACATGTGTAGGACTCATGGATTTTGAAAGATGTGTTGTGGGGAGTGCTGATCATTGTAGCAGCATATGTCTGCAGATTTTGCATCTGTTGTTCTGGTAGAGCCTGATGCTTCTTTAAGGTGGTGTTTCCTGGTCTGTGGGGAGCTTGATTCAGATGAGGACGTTTGGAGAGTTTGGGTGGGGGGGTATTTGAAGGCCTTAATGAGGTTTGTGCTTTAGTAAGACGCAGGATGTGTTTGATGTCACACTCCCTGCTAGACAATCCAGGAACATGACTTACACTGGCCTTGCCCCTTATACTTAAGAAACCTTTCTCAGGTTTATTTTGCTGCTGCCATTTTTGCACTGGATAGTGTTCAGGAACAGTGTTTCTTACGAATATCTCTGTGTCTGTGCTGGGCTACAGGAGAGAAAAAGAAGTTCAAAGGTGGATGGTTTGAGAGGACACCTCTGTTTCATATTGGATGAGTATTATTATTTATTATTTGTTTTATCTAGGAGCCTTAGTCATGGTGAGGACCCCATTGTGCTAGATACAGAACAAAAAGACAGTCCCTACCCCAAAGAGCTACGATGTAAGTAGAATGTTTAGAAAGGCAGCTGTCTTATATTATGAGTGTGCTCTCCATCATTGCATCATATTGTATTGCAAGCAGAGCAGCTAGATGCTGGGCTTCGTGCCAGGGGGTATGTGAGCAGGAGGAGTGCTTGTTATTCTATGAGTAAGCCACCCACAGAAGGAACAGGCTGGTGGCTTCTTTAAAGGCTCTCTTCCTTTCTTTGAAAGGCTCCTCTGAGGTCCCCATTGTGTTTCTCATCTCCGACCTTATGCTGCAAAGTTAATTCTGTTCTCCCAGGGATGGCAGTTTTCCATCAGCTCTTTGAACTGCCCTTATACACGTACTGCTTGGCCAAATTACCCTGTCCCAACACAAAACTGGTGAGGCCACATCTGGAGTACTGCATCCAGTTTTGGGCCCCCCACTACAGAAAGGATGTGGACAAATTGGAGAGAGCCCATCAGAGGGCAAGAAAAATGATTAGGGGTCTGGGGCACAAGACTTATGAGAAGAGGCTGAGGGAACTGGGCTTATTTAGTCTGCAGAAAACAAGAGTGAAGGGTAACTTGATAGCCACCTTCAACTACCTGAAGGGGGGTTCCAAAGAGGATGGAGCTAGGCTGTTTTCAGTGGTGGCAGATGACAAAACAAGGAGAAATGGTCTCAAGTTGCAGCGAGGGAGGTCTAGGTTGGATATTAGGAAAAACTATTTCACTAGGAGGGTGGAGAAGCACTGGAATGGGTTACCTAGGGAGGCAGTGGAATCCCCATCCTTAGAGGTTTTTAAGGCCCAGCTTGACAAAGCCCTGGCTGGGATGATTTAGTTGGGATTGGTCATGCTTTGAGCAGGCGGTTGGACTAGATGACCTCCTGAGGTCTCTTCCAACCCTAATCTTCTATGATCCACAGTTATTCTTGTACCAGGGTGTATTTTGTTGTTTGGTTTGGGGATTTTTTTTAGGGGGGAATAAACTGGTAAAGGGGTATGTGCATACGGGCAACAGTGGGGAGGGGGCAGAGTTAAAGTTGTGGTCTGTGGTCTGTTAGTTCTGGCATTGGCAGCATGTGTGCCAGTGGGTGGATGTTTTTTGCTTTTTTGAAACTGCATGCATCAAGTATGTTGTGTCTGTAGTAACCCTAACATTTTCTGTATGTGTATTAATATACATTGCTACTTTAAGGTCACTAAGTATTAGATTGGTTTCAGAGTAGCAGCCTTGTTAGTCTGTATTCGCAAAATTTTCGAATACAGACTAACACGGCTGCTACTCTGAAACCTGTCATTATGCAAGGCACTGCATTTAGCCATATGGAGTGGAAATCTATCAACTGCATGAAAAAACTGGTACAGATACAGACAGACATCATCTTCCTTTCCAAATGCAAACAGATGGACATCGTACCAAAAGGACTGAAGGTAAAAAATCCATTACAATCTACATACCATACAGACTGTGCTGACAGCTTGTGCCACACGCTCTCGAAGAAACTGCAGAACCACCTGATCAACATCCTCTACAGCAAACAGGGAAAGATTAAGAATGAGCTCGCAAAACTGGATACTCTCATAAAAAAACAACCTTCCACACAAACTTCCTCGTGGCTGGACTTTATAAAAACTAGACAAGTCATTTACAACACACACTTTGCTTCTCTACAAAAGAAAAAGGACACTAAACTATCTAAACTACTACATGCCACAAGAGGCCACAGCAATGGTTCCCTTAACCCACCCAGCAATATTGTTAATCTATCCAACTATACTCTTAGCCCAGCAGAAGAATCTGTCCTATCTCGGGGCCTCTCCTTCTGCCCCTCCACCCCCACGAACATGATACAGTTCTATGGTGACCCAGAATCCTATTTTCGACGTCTCCGACTCAAGGAATGTTTCCAACACACCTCTGAACAACATACAAATCCACAGAGACCTCCCTACCAACACTACAAAAAGAAGGATTCTAGGTGGACTCCTCCTGAAGGTCGAAACAACAGACTGGACTTCTACATAGAGTGCTTCCGCCGACGTGCAGGTGCTGAAATTGTAGATAAGCAGCATCACTTGCCCCATAACCTCAGCCGTGAGGAACACAATGCCATTCACAGCCTCAGAAACAACTCTGACATCATAATCAAAAAGGCTGACAAAGGAGGTGCTTTCGTCATCATGAATAGGTCGGAATATGAACAAGAGGCTGCTAGGCAGCTCTCCAACACCACTTTCTACAAGCCATTACCCTCTGATCCCACTGAGGGTTACCAAAAGAAACTACACCATTTGCTCAAGAAACTCCCTGAAAAAGCACAAGAACAAATCCGCACAGACACAACCCTGGAACCCCAACCTGGGGTATTCTATCTGCTACCCAAGATCCATAAACCTGGAAATCCTAGACCCCCTATCATCTCAGGCATTGGCACCCTGACAGCGGGATTGTCTGGCTATGTAGACTCCCTCCTCAGGCCCTATGCTACCAGCACTCCCAGCTATCTTAGAGACACCACTGACTTCCTGAGGAAACTACAATCCGTTGGTGATCTTCCTGAAAACACCATCCTGGCCACTATGGATGTAGAAGCCCTCTACACCAACATTCCACACAAAGATGGACTACAAGGCATCAGGAACAGTATCCCCGATAATGTCACGGCAAACCTGGTGGCTGAACTTTGTGACTTTGTCCTCACCCATAACTATTTCACATTGGGGAACAATGTATACCTTCAAATCAGCAGCACTGCTATGGGTACCCGCATGGCCCCACAGTATGCCAACATTTTTATGGCTGACTTAGAACAACGCTTCCTCAGCTCTCGTCCCCTAATGCCCCTACTCTACTTGCACTATATTGATGACATCTTCATCATCTGGATCCATGGAAAAGAAGCCCCTGAGGAATTCCACCATGATTTCAACAATTTCCATCCAACAATTTCCATCCCACCATCAACCTCAACCTGGACCAGTCCACACAAGAGATCCACTTCCTGGACACTACGGTGCTAATAAGCGATGGTCATAGAATCATAGAATCTCAGGGTTGGAAGGGACCTCAGGATGTCATCTAGTCCAACCCCCTGCTCAAAGCAGGACCAATCCCCAATTTTTGCCCCAGATCCCTAAATGGCCCCCTCAAGGACTGAACTCACAACCCTGGGTTTAGTAGGCCAATGCTCAAACCACTGAGCTATCCCTCCCCCCGAGGGATAAACACCACCCTACACCGGAAACCTACTGACCGCTATTGCTACCTACATGCCTCCAGCTTTCACCCAGACCATACCACACGATCCATCGTCTACAGCCAAGCTCTACAATACAACCGCATTTGTTCCAACCCCTCAGACAGAGACAAAAATCTACAAGATCTCTATCAAGCATTCTTGCAACTACAATACCCACCTGCTGAAGTGAAGAAACAAATTGACAGAGCCAGAAGAGTACCCAGAAGTCACCTACTACAGGACAGGCCCAACAAAGAAAATAACAGAATGCCACTAGCCATCACCTTCAGCCCCCAACTAAAACCTCTCCAACGCATCATCAAGGATCTACAACCTATCCTGAAGGACGACCCATCACTCTCACAGATCTTGGGAGACAGGCCAGTCCTTGCCTACAGACAGCCCCCCAATCTGAAGCAAATACTCACCAGCAACCACACACCACACACCAGAACCACGAACCCAGGAACCTATCCTTGCAACAAAGCCCATTGCCAACTCTGTCCACATATCTATTCAGGGGACACCATCATAGGGCCTAATCACATCAGCCACACTATCAGAGGCTCGTTCACCTGCACATCTACCAATGTGATATATGCCATCATGTGCCAGCAATGCCCCTCTGCCATGTACATTGGTCAAACTGGACAGTCTCCACATAAAAGAATAAATGGACACAAATCAGATGTCAAGAATTATAACATTCATAAACCAGTCGGAGAACACTTCAATCTCTCTGGTCACTCGATTACAGACCTAAAAGTCGCAATATTACAACAAAAAGACTTCAAAAACAGACTCCAACGAGAGACTGCTGAATTGGACTTAATTTGCAAACTGGATACAATTAACTTAGGCTTGAATAGAGACTGGGAGTGGATGGGTCATTACACAAAATGAAACTATTTCCTCATGTTTATTCCCCCCCCCCCCCCCCCACTGTTCCTCAGACGTTCCTGTTAACTGCTGGAAATGGCCCACCTTGATTATCACTACAAAAGGTTCTCCCCTGCCCCGCTCTCCTGCTGGTAATAGCTCACCTTAAGTGATCACTCTCCTTACAGTGTGTATGATAACACCTATTTTTTCATGTTCTGTGTGTATATAAATCTCCTCACTGTATTTTCCACTGAATGCATCCGATGAAGTGAGCTGTAGCTCATGAAAGCTTATGCTCAAATAAATTGGTTAGTCTCTAAGGTGCCACAAGTACTCCTTTTCTTTTTAAGTATTAGGTTGGAATTAGAAAGTATATGATGATCAATTTAGACATTGATCTATGTGCCAGATTACAAATACATCAGAGTCTAGGAAACACTGTTATGTATAGCTACAATTTGTAGAGTAATCAGGACCATAACTGTGTTAAGAATTACAGCTTTTAGCCCAGTCAAGGATCATGGTTAAGCTCTTGGTTAAACTGCCAATGGCAACTGTATAGTAGCTATAGCACATATATCCATATTTTAACTAGACCAAATGGCATCCATTTTGAAACTGTTTCCAATGTCTAAGAGTGTAGTGTGGATGGACCCTATAAGATTATAAGTAAATATGCTCTATAGTCTGAAAGGTGATTCAGACTCTTTGATTCAAGATGAACTCTGGTGAACTTAAGCAGCATTTCCAGAATTTAAAAGCAAACAAACCAAAAAGTACTATAATTCAAGAAACAGCTCTAACAATCATTCCCCTGGGTACTGTTAGTAGAAATGTCTATTGCACACCGCATTCCACAGCAAGAGACACCTTCTATTAGAAAGTAAGGGTACAGCTAATCAAGCAATTTGACTGGTTGAGCAATCCTTAATGCTTCAACAAACTGACCTCAAACTACTAAGACCCTTGCTAGCTGAAATTTGCTAGTTGCAGCCTGACTTATTACATCCAGAGATTTTCTTCTTGTAACAAACCTATATCTTTTTTTACTATGTTAGGACCTGTCATTACTCATAATTATTATTAAGTCACTTATAAGCAATGCTAAGACATTAAACAATATAAAAAAAAATCCAAATAGAGAGCTGGTCCATTGATTTCATGGCTAAGTCACCACCTTGTCTTTAAAGGATGCTAAAATGTTACAACATTTGATAAACAGAGAAGCAGCCTTGTTTGTGTTCCAACAAGAAAAATGTTGCCATTAAACCAGTAAAATGCTTAGAAATAAAAACATACATAAAACCCTGTATTTTTAAGTAGGTTTCTAATATTGTGCCCTCAATCTACTGTGTGCACAGATTTTCAGGCACAATTAGTTGTGGATGCAAGAGATCAGTTTTCTGGCTATGGTGCCCTTATTCTCTCATTCATGTTGCTAGTCCCATTTGCTTACTGTGTGAGTAAGTGTACACCACAGGGCACCTGGAGCCAGATTTTCAAAGGTATTTAGGCACCTAAAAATGCAGATAGGTGGGATTTTCAAAAGCACTAGCAGTTAGGCATCAAAGTCCCACTACGTGCCTGTCTGCATCTTTAGGCGCCTCAATATCTTTAGAAGTCTTGCCCTTAGATGTGTCTCTGTCTGATCTGCCACAGACATAGTTCATGGCACAATTAATTGTGCTTGGAATTGATTGATTGAACAAAAGGACAGATGCAAAATTAAAGGCTAGTGTCTAAAAATTTGGTCCATATAGTCTGACTGACATTTAGTACACTTTTAATGTTTCACTTTCATTGGCTTCTTAATTGAATAAAAATATTTCAGATAGAGCAGCAGAAATCAAGTTCTTTGATTGATATGAATCCTGTTTACTCTCCAACTCTGAACTCAGCAGGTTAAGTAATTGGGAGACAGAAAAGTTCCTATATTTCTATTTCCAGCTGGTGATACACAAAAGGCAGGAAGTTATCTCATTAATGGGGCACCAGCTTTATGCAAATTATAGTAACAAAAAGGCTTCCCTTCATACTTTTCATAAATTACCTAATAAAGTAGGAATAAATGGCCATATTCAAGAGCCTTTGTTGTATTTTTAGCACAAGACTCTTTCTGTTACTGCAAATATGACTAAATGTGCCTTGTTCAAAAGGGGTGTTTATGAAATAAGGCCACTCAAAAGCTTTTATTTCTTAACAGCCTTCAGTTACTTTTATGGCACAAAATTAACATAATTAGTCACAGAGAATAGATGACATAAGCAGTGTGCCATGCACAAAAGAGGAAACCAGTATCTAAGGAAGGTATTTTGAGAGATTAAAATTTTTCAAAGTGCTCAATACTAGAAGGTCCTTTTTATTTGTGCACAGCCTTAAGATACTTTTTTACTCCGTGAAATTCACATAATGAGATGCAGCAGACAGATGACATTAGCGATGAGCCATTAGAAAGAGGTCAGTTTCCTCTGAAAGATAGTTACTGTTCCTGCTCGTCATTAATTTGCAGCTTCAAAGCAGTGAGCATATGATAGTCTGGCATGTTAAGCAAGTTGCAGTTATCTTTAAATAACCATTTTTCCCAGTTATTAGAAGCTAAAGTTTTTAAACTTCTGACTGAAAGCAAAATTAAAGCACGCAGCAGTGTAAAAAGGCTGTAGAGAGATTAGAAAAAGGAAATCAAATATGTTTTATAAATGAAGTTAGTTTTTCCCTGGGGAAAGGCTGCCTTGACTTTCAGTGCTAGAATTTGGGGTTGTACATAGACCTCAAAGACATGAATGTGGCTATTAAATGAGAGAAGTAGTAACTTTTTTAGTTGCTATCTTTTGGTTGATTAACGTATCCCAGTCTAAAGGGCAGAAATGTACAGCTATATCTGAGTAGCTTGTATATTATTTAGCAAGGTAGGAGAGTACAGAATAGGTCAACTGTACTTACAAATGTTGTGTGAAGTTTATATTGGTTACATCTTTGGCTTTTGAATGAGGATATCTTTATACGTTAAAAAGATAGCTTGGAAGTCTTTATTTCAAATAAAAGATCAAAAGGAAATATGCAAAATTACAGTGGATTACTTCATGCGGTAGGTAATTCCATAGCATTGCACTGACATCTTAACATTAAAAGATTTGTCACATGTCCAAAGTATTTGTCACATGTCCAAGCTGGTACTAATGAACGCTTTTGTTCTATAACAAATGTCTTTTCGTTCCCATTTTGCTAATCATAGTTAATGATGAAACTATGCAATGAGTGGCACCCTCAGAAGGATTTCAGTTTAAACATTCCACTCTTCCCACCAAAACTCCTATTTAATCACCAGGGAGGGACAAGTGATATAGCAACAGATGGGAAGACAGTATATTTCCACAAATTCTCCAGACTCTGGTGACATTTGGTTTTGTCACACTGTAAATCCATCAGCAATACTAAGTGCTTGAACCAATACCCATGGACATCAGTAGGGCTCTTTGCATTAAATTCAATGGGATTTGGGTCAGGTTCTAAATCTCTATAGAAATTCAAGAATACACACAAGCCCGTGGACTATCATTCATGTACTATGCTCTAATTTACAACAGTGTTATCTTTCTAAGATGCCATTTATCAATCAATTTAGTAAACTAGTGATGAGCGGTAGTGGACAGTGTTTCACAAAGTGGCAGTGAGCTGCACTTCACTGCTTCAAGTCTAATTTAGTATTGCCACATTGAAACTTGTCTCTTTCAATAGACAATGAGGCTCATCTGGTTATGGATATATCATAAGTTGGTGCCTTGTGTACAGATGAGCTCTGAGTCACAAAGTTTGGATCCAGAATCTGATCCAGATGTGAACTTCTCCTTAGTCTGGGCATACTCAGATTTGGTATTCCAAGATAATTTATTATAGGTTTGAACCACAACCCTGACCTGAAATTCCCCAATTTGAAGGTGGTTCAGTTCTGTTGTTCCAGTTTGGGCCCATCTCTAATTCTAAGAAGTATGTTTAAGTTTCTTTATCTCTCAAATTCTGTCTTATCAATAAGGGAAGACCAGTAAGAAAAGTAGTTGCAAAAAAGAAGTTTCTGAAATTCTGTCTCTGATGTTATCACACCGCCTAGGTTTGGAAGCAATCTCAGAGTGCTTATTTGCTGAGCAGCTCTTTCTGAGGGCACTGATGGTCCATTTAGTATCAGCAGTTGGTTCCTGTCCTAAGGGTGAGTGGTAACCTTGAACTCCTGCGTACACTTGCAAATGCTTTCCATTCCAGTGAAGGAAAGATTGAACCACGTGAAAACTGAGAAAATGGCAAGAATAATAGAGATGCTCCACTGGGACTAAGACAGGGGAAAAAAAAGTCAAGTGTTACAGATCTAACTTTGAGGACACTTTGCAATGCCTCCCTTATTTTTGAAAAACATTCAATACTCTATTGTAATGGCTGTAAAAATATACGGCCTAAACTGGTCATAATTCAGTGTTTGGGCTATCATAGGATACTGTAGTATTTTTGTAAGGATGGCATTCTGAGAAGGATAGACTTGGTGCACAAAGTCTAAAGAGGAAGACTGGACTGATGGCATCATACTAATTCCAGACCCCTTATTGACTAATGGAGACGTGTTGCCATCAGTCTCCAGGTACAACGCTTTATGATAATAAAGAAAGAAAGAAAGAAAGAAATATATCCCAGAGATACAACCAGACTTACCCCCAAATGCATGGAGTTCATATTCAGGGTTCTAAGTCATTATTAGAGCTGATCAGATTTTTTTTCCCCCACTGCAGAAAGTTTCGTATTTTAAGCCAAAAATTGAAATCCAAAAGATTTTGCCAGAAAATTGTAATATTTTTATTCTGAAATGCTGCTGTGGTTCCTCATGGCAGTTGTAGTATGAGTGCTGTTCTCCCTGATTGCATTATATCTACCACGAGGCCCCATGGTGTCCTCCTTTGGTGAGGGGAAGCAGTGCACCAAGGTAGTCATATGGCTGTAGTGCATAATGCGATATTACCTCTGGCTGGTGACTCTAGTCCCTAAATGAGAATGGGAGCATTAGGAACCCAAATGAAAACTGCTGTTAAACACTGAAGCAGCATTTCAGAATAAAAATATTTCAGTTTTCTGCCAAAATATTTGGGCTTTTGGCTGAAATCAAGCACTTTTCAGTCTTTCAATGAAAAATAGAGAAAGCTCCACAGAAAGCTGACATATTAATGAAAAATTTGTTTGTGTCAAACCCTCGATTTTCTCTTGAAAAACCATTTCAATAGAAAATTTTCAATCAGCCCTAGTCATCATATATCTAGGGAAGGATCTGTGTTGACCTCATTCTGCTCTTATTGATATCAGCAGGAAAAAAATGAAGCCAATGCTGAGCACTTTTGAAATTCCCGCCCCTCAAATATTAAAAGGTGGTATCATGTAGTTGGTCAGCCTTTTGTTTGTGTCATCTTGGTAGTGAAGGTGTTTTGTTTAAAAAAGTTGTAGCTCAACAGATGTGCTAAGATGGAGATATTATTGGAATTGCATGTACACAATTGTATTAAATAAGTTTTTAATTCTCGTAATTGCCAGATCCTGTATTAGGCACACTGAGGACCTTCAATTATAAATATCAAGATACTCAAAGCAGTTGCTGGAGATGGATGCATTGGAGACTATTAGTGGCTTCAAGGCCTCACCTCTGTTGCTTTGGTAGAAGGAAACCCTTTGCAAAGATGTAAATAAATAAAAGGGAGTGGCAGCAATTTCTACAGGTTGTATTTTGCATTTCAAATGGATTAAATCTGCTTTTACTAGTAGGAATCTATATAATGGGATTAGAGAATTATGAATTGGCTGTTCTTGTTAAGGTCTAGTTCAGTTTAATTAAAAAATGAATTCTAAAGTAATGTGTGTGTACGTGTACGCACATGTATATATCCTAGTATTTTTTATATTTATATACACAAACACACATACTAGTACCTACAACACACACACTTATTTGTTGTACAGTTATACCTACACTTTTGCTTTAATCACAAAGTTTTATACATTATTTTAAACACATTCTTAACACACGTTAATAATATTCATGCTGTTGCTTTGAAAAAAAATCTGTGAGATGTGGTTAATGAAGAGAAACTGCAGCATAAATTGCATGTAAAATATGCAATCCACACCAGCATATTTTTCTTGAACTACTGTTTTTTTACATTAAGCGTATTTTAGCTTGTTTAAATTTATTCCCTATTATTTATAAAGAGCATCATCCAGCACCACTGCTTGAAACTACTAAGTGTAGTAAACCAGGCAATCTTCTTAGTTTAATGAGATCCTTTGGTTAAAAATAGATTAAGTCTATCTCACGTTAAAGAATGGAAATCCTAATGAAACTGCACACAAATATTTCTCATTTTTTGAGCTTTGTTGCATACTATCAAACACTTATTTACTTTCTCTTAAGTCCAACCAGAGAAATAACTTCAGCCAATTTATGATCTACTAAGATTGGTTGTTTCACAGGGCATTCTGGGAGCTGTAGTTTACCAAAAATATTTATCACCTAAGGGGAGGAAGATGTCAACTTCCATATAGCCCTCCCTGTTAAGTGCTTTGGCAAAATCAATGCCATCAGTTTGACAACTGAACAATGATCAATGGCCTCGTGATCTAAAAATCAACACAAGCAATGATTTCAAGTGAAAGGGCCCTTTTCAGGGTGAACATAGAAAGAGAAATATAGGCTCATATCTACATCTCTGTTACCTCAACACAGAAAGCCTCTCTCCAATAAAATGCAAATTACATGACCAAACTATTATGCAAACAGAATCATAGAAATGTAGGGCTGGAAGGGACCTTGAGAAGTCATTGAATCCAGCCCCCTGCACTGTGGCAGGACCAAGAAAACCAAGACCATCCCTGACAGGTGTTTGTCCAACTTGTTTTAAAACTTCCAATGATGGGAACTCTACAATATTCCTTGGAAGCCTATTGCAGAGCTTAACTACTTTTATAGTTAGAAAGCTTTTCCTAATATCTGACCTAAACCTCCTTCACTGCAGATTAAGCATATTATTTCTCCTACCTGCAGGGAAAATGGAGAATAATTGATCATTGTCCGCTTTATAACAGCCCTTAACATATTGGAATAGTGTTATCAGGTCCCCCTTCAGTCTTTTTCCCCCTCAAGATTAAACATGAACAATTTTTTAACCTTTCCTCGGTTTTCTAAACCTTTAATTATTTTTGTTACTGTCCTTTGGACTCTTTCCTATTTTTCCACATCTTTCCAAAATTGTAGTGCCCAGAATTGGACACAGTACATCAGCTGGGCCTGAACATTGCCGAGTAGAGCAGGACAATTACCTCCTGTGTCTTACATACAACACTCCTGTTAATATATCCCAAAGTCATATAAGGCTTTTTTGCAGCTGCATCACATTGAGCCCACACATTTAGTTTGTGGTCCACTGTAATCCCCACATCCTTTTCAGCAGTACTATACCTAGACAGTTATTCCCCATTTTGCAGTTGTGCATTTGATTTATCCTTCCTAAGTGAAGTAATTTGCAGCTGTCTACTAAATTTCATCTTGTTGAGTTCAAACCACATTTCCCTAGTTTGCTTATGAGAATGTCATGTGGAACTGTGTCAAAAGCCTTATTAAAATCCAGATCTATCTCATCTACAGCTTCCCCCCACCGACTAAGTCAATAACCCTATCGAAGAAGGAAATTAAATTCATTTGGCATGAGAAATTCATGGTGACTATTCCTTATAACTCTATTTTCCTACAAGTGCTTATAAATTGATTGTTTAATAATTTGCTCCAGTATCTTTCCAGGTATTGAAGTTAGGCTGACTGGTCTATAATTGCTCAGGTCCTTCTTGTTCCCCTTTTTAAAGATAAGTACTATGTTTGCCCTTCTCCAGTCTTCTGGGGTTTCTCCCCTCCTCCTGGAGGTCTCAGAGATAATTGCTACCAGCTCTGACTCAGTGTGTGAAGATGCTCTTCCATCTCTTGGTCCAGTGAACCCCATCTCTTCCATGCAAACCTTTTGCCTAGAACAGCATTCCATGTTTGAAGAAGCCAAAGCCCTCCCATTGACACCCTCTGTGCAGCCATGCATTCATCTCCAGGAGGTGCATGCCCCTGCCTGGTCCCTTACCCTCAACCAGGAGAATGGACAAGAGAGAACACAACCTGTGCCCCTGACTCCTTCACCCTAACTCCCAGAGCCTTGTAGTCACTGTAGATCTGCTTAGGGTCAAACCTGGCAGTACCATTGGTGCCCGCATAGATGAGCAGCATAGGGTAGTGATCAGAGGAACAGATGAGCATTAGCAGCAACCTTTCTGTAGTGAAGATCGATGTCCTCACACAACAAGAAATTCATTTACCGGACAATGAAAAAAACATTGAGATATCACATTCCAGGATCCCACGTAACTGTGAGCCAACACTGTCCAAAATATGGACTGGCAGTGTTTTTGAGACAAGAGCTCTGGAACATCTGTTTTCATGGACTCAAACTCTTCAACATCAGATGTCATCACAACGAAAATTGGTGAGCTTACAATCACCAATTTTATAAACCACCAAATGTCACCTGGCACTCACTGCAGAGCCACTCTTCAACATGGGTCGGAGATTTTGATAGCCAGCATACATCCTGAGGTTATGCCAACAATGATGCCGCAAGTGAACAACTTATTAATTGGGCCTCAAACCAAGACAAGCACTTAATGGTTGATCCCAAGCAGCCAGGAACCTTCCATTCTGCAAGTTGGAATAAAGACTATTCACTGGACTTGTACTTTGTGTCTTGTGACCAGAACACATGACCCCTAGTGGTGGAATGAATTGTCCTCGACAATTTTCTGCATAGCCAATATAATTTGGTCATCACACCCATTGTTCTCCAAGACCCCTAATCACATTGCTCCCAAAGCCATGTTGGAACTTTAGGAAGGCTAATTGGAATGGCTATATAGAAACCATAAAATATGGTTCCCAGATACCTGCGAATGTAGCCAGCTACTGGAGGTTCATCAAGCTCCTTAAAGTGGCTTTGAAAATGAAGATCCCCTGTGGCTACAGGAAAACCTACACTCCCTGCTTGTTGCCAGACAGTGAGGTACTCCTAAAGGAGTACAGGACAACTGCAACTGCACTACTGTAATCACTGAATTCTGCTACACAAGAACGATGGGCAAAAGCTATGCAAAATCTAGATTTTACCATCAAGCAAGAAAGCCTGGAGCCATCTTCATAATCTTGCCAGTGTTAATCCTCCCAAAAGCAGAATAGCACAGCTCACAGCTGATGCCATCACCACCCACATACTCCTGAATTCCGAGGCCCAAATATATCGCCATCACAAAATGAAAATGATTGCTCCCTATTTGATTGTTGAGCAACATTAACTCTATCAAAGCCATTCACTAGAGAAGAAATGGACAATGGCATAACACTTACAAACTTGGCAAGGCTGCAGACTCAGATAGCATCTTCCCAGAATTTCCAAAAAACCTAGGTCATCGTGGCTGTGACTGTCATGATGTGCATGCCTCTGGCCAAATGACCAAAGTATGGCAACAGGAAATGGTCTCTGCCATCCTAAAACCAATGAAAGTAGCCGATGAGCTGAAAAACTGATTAATGTACAAGCTCTTGAAAAGGATGCTACTCCAGAGACTTACCCCCTCTTTGAGGACTACTTCTCTAAAGAGCAATCTGGGTTCAGACAGAGATGAAGCACTTGTGATCAGGTAATTAAACTAATTGTTAGAGGGCTTATTCCTTTACCAGTAACTTCCTTGGTCCTTCTCGCATGAACAGAGAGCAACAATACCCAAAATCCAAAGGTACAAACAATTCAATGTTTATTGGGGTGAACTTCCAGCAAGCAATTATTCCAATTTCCTTCTATAGTGTCCCCCTTCCCAGCTCTGACACCACAGAGCCTTGCCTGTGTCCTTGTTCCCATTCCTTGTTCCCATTCCCCCGCTTTAGCAAAACATGATTCCAATTCCCCCACACACACATTCCCTGTTCACATTCCCCAGCCCCCTTAATTCTTGATTGACTGCAGACTACCTAGTAAAACTTAAGTTCTGCTTAGTTATACCTTAACCAATCATTTTACTGAAATTTAACTAACTAATCCTAACATATTGTAACATTATTATCTAACCAGTTATATCCCACCACCTTAATTGGTTTACACCCAACAAAATTAATTATACAGCAGACAGAAACAATCACAGAACCAGACAGAGATTATACAGACAAACCGTAGGGAAGTGGAGACTACAATGATAGAACAACAAAGAAATGAGGATTTCAGACCCCTGCTATTGATAAGTGAGTTCTTGCCAGACAGGATGCTATCAAACTAAGTTTTCTTTAAATCTTCTAGGCTCTTCCCTTTCTCTGGAGGTGATAGGCATTATCAGGACAGGACTGTATTCCTAACAGCCCAATAGCACCATATTTCAATGTGACTATTTTGGAATGATGTGACCATACACTTCCCAGCTTATGCCTGCCTCTGTTGCTTAGCCAAAGGCCTTAGCCTAAGAACAAGGCCTTAGACTATCCTAGGGAGAGAAGTCCTATAAACAGGCAGACAGTGATTTTCTTTCTTTCTTTCTTTCTTTCTTTCTTTCTTTCTTTCTTTCTTTCTTTCTTTCTTTCTTTCTTTCTTTTTGTCCTTTTATATCTCTATAACTAGCTAAATGATAAACATACACCTAAATTCTTAAAGTATAGGCCTTTACAGACAGGCCTGAATATCTATATCCTAACACTAATTACCCACATCGAAGCTGGCTATCAATGTTTGCTCGAAACCACAGTGGAGCTATGGTAGTTTACACCAGCTAAGGCCTGCTCCAATGGGAGTTTTTTGGAGTCAGGTGCCACTCCAAAGAATAAGGATCATAATCAGACCCTAAGTGGATCTGTTAGTCTTTAAGGTGCCACCAGACTCCTTGTTGTTTTTGTGGATACAGACTAACACGGCGACTCCTCTGTTAAGTGGATCAGTTATAAAATTGCTCAAAGGAGATAAGACATTGCTTGGTGTCAGTAATATAAACTCTGATTTTTCAGGGTTATTTCAAACAATCTCAAAACTAAAACTTGTCACAAAGGAAATTGGTAACCCTGGTGAAATTATTATCATTATTTTGCAAAATATGATTTAACTCTGTTATTTTTTATACAGAGATACAGAAACCGTAGCTCATAGTTTGTCTGCTCCCATGGGAATACGCAGGTTTGGGGCACAGGGGTGGGGGAGTGGGAACCTACAACAGGATCGGCTCACTGAACTTTCCCCTTTAAGTCAGTAGCAATTCTGCACACACAGATCTTGCACATAGATCTCTGGGGGTTCAGCACATCATAGGTCTGAGGACCTCTGATATAACTATCTAGATATTTATATTAGAAAGACAAGCTGGGTCAGGTAATAGCTTTTATTGGACCAACTTCTGTTGGTGAAAGAGACAAGTTTTCAAGCTTACACAGAGCTCTTCTTCACACAGAGCTCTGTGTAAGGTCAAAAGACTGCCTCTTTCATCAACAGAAGTTGGTCGACTAAAAGCTATTATCTCACCCACTTTGTCTTCCTAATATTTTGGGACCCACACAGCTACAACAACACTGCAAACAATAATGGTAGATATTTATATGGCCCTCATCATCTTGGATTCCAAGCATCTTCCTCATCACCATTTTCATGCATGCTTTCATAAATATAAAGGGAAGGGTAACAACCTTTATGTATGGAGTAATATAAAATCCCTCTTGGCCAGAGGTACAGAATCACTTACCTGTAAGGGGTTAATCAGTTCAATTAACCTAGTTGGCACCTGACCAGAAGGACCAATGGGGAAAGAAGATACTTTCAAATCTGGTGGAGGGGAAGGTTTTGTTTGTGCTCTTCTTGTGTGTTCCCCCTCGGGACAAAGAGAGAGACCAACCAGGTAACCCAGCTCCTAAAAAGATCCTGAACTGATACATCTAAATTACAGAAATTGTAAGATTTCAATTATCCCTATATTGACTGGGTACATGTCACCTCAGGACAAAATGCAGAGACAAAATTCCTCAATACTTTAAATTACTGCTTCTTGGAGCAGCTGGTACAGGAACCCACAAGGGAAGAGGCAACTCTCGATTTAGTCCTGAGTGGAGCACAAGACCTGGTCCAAGAGGTAGCTATAACAGAACCGCTTGGAAATAGTGACCATAATATAATAACATTTTACTTTCCTGTGGTGGGAAGAACACCTCAACAGCCTAACACTGTGGCATTTAATTTCAGAAAAGGGAACTATACAAAAAATGAGGAGGTTAGTTAAACAGAGCTTAAAAGGTACAGTGATTAGAGTGAAATCCCTGCAAGTTGCATGGACACTTTTCAAAGACACTATAATAGAGGCTCAACTTAAATGTATACCCCAAATTAATAAACACAGTAAAATAACTAAAAAAGAGCCACCGTGGCTTAACAACCATGTAAAAGAAGCAGTGAGAGATAAAAAGGCATCTTTTAAAAAGAGGAAGTCAAATCCTAGTGAGCTAAATAGAAAGGAACATAAACACTGCCAAATTAAGTTTAAAAATGTAATAAGAAAAGACAAAAAGGAGTTTGAAGAACAGCTAGCCAAAAACTCAAAAGGTAATAACAAAATATTTTTTAAGTACATCAGAAGCAGGAAGCCTGCTAAACAACCAGTGGGGCCCCTAGACGATCGAGATAAAAAAGGAGCACTTAAAGATGATAAAGTCATTGCAGAGAAACTAAATGAATTCTTTGCTTCAGTCTTCACGGCTGAGGATGTTAGGGAGATTCCCAAACCTGAGCCGTCTTTTGTAGGTGACAAATCTGAGGAATTGTCACAAATTGAAATGTCACTAGAGGAGGTTTTCGAATTAATTGAGAAAGTTAACAGTAACAAGTCACCGGGACCAGATGGCATTCACCCAAGAGTTCTGAAAGAACTCAAATGTGAAATTGTGGAACTATTAACTATGGTTTGTAACCTGTCCTTTAAATCAGCTTCTGTTCCCAATGTCTGGAAGATCGCTAATGTAACACCAATATTTAAAAAGAGCTCTAGAGGTGATCCCAGCAATTACAGACCGGTAAGACTAACGTCAGAACCGGGCAAATTAGTTGAAACAATAGTAAAGAATAAAATTGTCAGACACATAGAAGAACATAAATTGTTGGGCAAAAGTCAACATGGTTTCTGCAAAGGGAAATCATGTCTTACTAATCTATTAGAGTTCTTTGAAGGGGTCAACAAACATGTGGACAAAGGGGATCCAGTGGACATAGTGTACTAGATTTCCAGAAAGCCTTTGACAAGGTCCCTCACCAAAGGCTCTTACATAAATTAAGTTGTCCTGGGATAAAAGGGAAGATCCTTTCATGGATTGAGAACTGGTTAAAAGACAGGGAACAAAGGGTAGGAATAAATGGTAAATTTTCAGAATGGAGAGGGGTAACTAGTGGTGTTCCCCAAGGGTCAGTCCTAGGGACAATCCTATTCAACTTATTCATAAATGATCTGGAGAAAGGGGTAAACAGTGAGGTGGCAAAGTTTGCAGATGATACGAAACTGCTCGAGATAGTTAGGACCAAAGCAGACTGTGAAGAACTTCAAAAAAATCTCACAAAACTAAGTGATTGGGCAACAAAATGGCAAGTGAAATTTAATGTAGATAAATGTAAAGAAATGCACACTGGAAAAAATAACCCCAGTTATACATACAATATGATGGGGGCTAATTTAGCTACAACTAATCAGGAAAAAGATCTTGGAGTCATCGTGGATAGTTCTCTGAAGACGTCCATGCAGTGTGCAGCGGCAGTCAAAAAAGCAAACGGGATGTTAGGAATCATTAAAAAAGGGATAGAGAATTACACAGAGAATATCTTATTGCCCTTATATAAATCCATGGTACACCCACATCTTGAATACTGTGTACAGATATGGTCCCCTCATCTCAAAAAAAAATATACTGGCATTAGAAAAGGTTCAGAAAAGGGCAACTAAAATGATTAGGGGTTTGGAACGGGTCCCATATGAGGAGAGATTAAAGAGGCTAGGACTTTTCAGCTTGGAAGAGAGGAGACTAAGGGAGGATATGATAGAAGTATACAAAATCATGAGTGGTGTGGAGAAAGTGAATAAGGAAAAGTTATTTACTTGTTCCCATAATATCACAACTAGGGGCCACAAAATGAAATTAATGGGTGGCAGGTTTAAAACAAATAAAAGGAAGTTCTTCTTCACTCAGCACACAGTCAATCTGTGGAACTCCTTGCCTGAGGAGGTTGTGAAGGCTAGGACTATAACAGGGTTTAAAAGAGAACTGGATAAATTCAGGAGGTTAAGTCCATTAATGGCTATTAGCCAGGGTAGATAAGGAATGGTATCCCTAGCCTCTGTTTGTCAGAGGGTGGAGATGGATGGCAGGAGAGAGATCGCTTGATCATTACCTGTTAGGTTCACTCCCTCTGGGGCATCTGGCATTGGCCACTGTCAGTAGACAGGATACTGGGCTGGATGGACCTTTGGTCTGACGCAGTATGGCCATTCTTATGTTCTTAAGTAATAGCAAGAAAATACATTAGATTATCTTTTGGTTTAGCTTGTGAATTTTCCCTATGCTAAGAGGTAATTTTATTCCTGTTTTATAACTGGGAAGCAGAGTCAGAGGGGGATCCTCTGGGTTTTAAATCTTTTTATTTACCCTGTAAAGTTATCTTCCATCCTGATTTTGCAGGTGTGACTTACTTTTTTTTTAAATAAAATTCTTCTTTTAAGAACCTGATTGATTTTCAGTGTCCTAAAAACTAGGGATTTGGTCTGTGCTCACTTAACCTATCGGTCGGTATATTATTCTCGGGCCTCCCCAGGAAAGGGGGTGAAGGGACTTGGGGGGATATTTGAGGGGGGATAGGGCTCCAAGTGGCCCCTCCCTGAATGTTTGTTTAAATCACTTGGTGGTGGTAGCAATACCATCCAAGGACAAGGAAAGGAATTTATGCCTTGGGGAAGTTTTTAACCTAAACTGGTGGAATATAAACTTAGGGGGTCTTTCATGCAGTTCCCCACATCTGTATCCCAGAGTTCAGAGTGGGGAGGGAAACTTGACACATGCAAAGCCATTTTATGCAGGCTTTTAATCAGGCCTGGGCTCATTGTCTCTGCATGTAGCCCACAATAGCAGAGATGCCTATGAAAATGTCTGTTAGAAATGCAGGGACCCTCAGATTTCCCCATCATTTTTCTCTGACAGAGTTTGTATGTTTCCCTCAGAGATTATAGAGAGGCAGAATGTGCAGGATACAGTCACAAAACTCCCTGCCATCTTCAGGAGTCCTCCTAGATAGTCTCTTTTAAATAGCCCTAAACAGAAAATACCTTATTCCCGGAATTATTTGTACAAAATAATTCTGGATTAACACAGTCAAATAATTCAATATACATAGACATACAACATAAAATCATTAGGTCCTAAGCCTTAGGCTACTGTTTTTCAAGACTGTTAGACAAAGTACTACTGTAACTTGGATTCACTGTGTTGCAGCTTAACTTCTTACATATAAATCCCTACCTTTTACTGTGGCTTGTCCTGCGACAGTGATTACATTATAAATTATCACATCATCCAATATAGAGCACTAAAACAAGTCCAAACTTGCAACTGCATATTTAAAACCATCTTAATTGGAAGTAATTTAAACATATAGCAGGATAATTATTATTTCCTCCGATCATATCCTAATTAGGTGTTTTCAGTAATCCTTTCAGTTCCATATTTTCATGAACAGGTAGCAAATATAGAAATTGTTGTCACTAAAAATTTAATGATCTTCATCTTCACAAACATCAAAAGTAAGATTAAGGATGTGAGGATGGCTACAAAAGTGTAAAGAATTCCAGTTGTGAGTTTACCCAATTTGTACCCAGACCCATTTACCACCAATTCTCCAACTTTGGTTGTTAACATAAAATTTGAATCTGATCCAAACCTGGAACCTATGAAACCAAAACCCAACCAACAAGGTTTTCTAAAACCTAGACCAAAAACACACCAGATTGCTATTAAATTAGAAACTTAGGCCTCTTAGGAAGAGGAACATTTTCACTGAAATGAAGAAGAAATCTCCCTTAATTTCCTTTCTTCTTTCTCTCTTTTAGTGCACTGAGGGTTTTTGCCTGCTCTCTTCCTCAAATCCCTCCATCTACACCGGTGATCCCATCCCCTCTCTCATCCTTCTCCTTGAGTTCTTCTCATGGATTCATAGACTCCAAGGATGGGAGGGACCATTGTGATCATCTAGTCTGACCTCCTGTATAACACAGGCCATAGAACTTCCCCAAAATAATTCCTAGAGCATATCTTTTAGGAAAAACATCCAATCTTGATTTAAAATGGTCAGTAATGGAAAATTCACCACAACCCTTGGTAAATTATTCCAATAGTTAATTACTCTCACCATTAAAAATGCACACCTTATTTCCAGTCAGAATTTGTCAAGTTTCAATTTCTCGCCATTGGATCTCCTTCAGCTCTATCTTGGATCCTTTCCACTGTGGCACCTATTCTCTCCACTCAACTGACACTGCTCTCACCAAGTTCTGTAGTAGCTATAAGAGCTTCTACTCCATTCTTATCCTACTTGACTTAGTTGCTGTTGATCATACTTTCCTTCTCAAAGTCCAGTTTTTACTAATTCTCATGATGTTGTCTTCTTAGTTTCCTCCAACTTCTTTGGCAATTCCTTTAGCATCTCTTTTATTGGGTCCTTCTCCTCCTCTTTCCCACACTCCATATGAGTCCCACAGAGCTGTGACCTTGGCAGCCTCCTCTTCCTGCTTTACACACAGTGTTGCCCCTCTCTATTTAACTTTTAGTGTCTCTTATTGTGTCACCTTTTGTTCCTTCAGTAAGATCAGCCTTGAATGTACATTAATCTACTTCTCCCATATCTATCTTCTTGCTGGCTTCTAGACTTCTTTTCCCCATCTCTCCTCAAGGTTCACTTCTTCTGTGAAGACTACAAGAAATTAGCTGATTAAATTATGGCTATTATTTGGGGTATTTGGGTTTGCTGGTGTTATTAATGTATTTATTGAAAAGGCTTTAAAATATTTTAGAACTATCAAGTGTCACAGACAATCTGTGGAACTGCATGATCTATGCATATCATTACTCACCTCCTCCTCCTCCTTTCCATCATGTTGATTGCATCTTTTTTTTTTCAAATTAGATTGTAATTTTTTGTGTTGGGAACCTGGCCTTTGTGAATATTTGTACGGTTGTACAGTAAGGTCCTGACCTTAACTGTGCCCTTGAAGGCTTCTGAAATCCAAATAACGATAATGATAAAGCAACACACTTCTTGGGACAGGACTATAGTCTGTTCAACAATGGAAATTTCAGATTAATTATAGAACGTTGGTCTCTCTCTGTGTGTGTGTGTATTCTGAGATATCAAAAAAATATTTCCTATCAAAAAGAAAATGGAGCTGAAAATGAAAGTCTAACACACATCAGAGATAAAGCAGTGAAATTTTACTCTAATTGTACACCATCTTTTGATGCTGCTCTCCCTATGTTGTTGTCAATGTGCTGTTGCTATCAGCCATACTTAGTTTTCTTCATGGATGTGTGCATCTTCCTTTTTTGTATTAATGCCATTCAAAGGGCCTGGTTGTGTCTTCAGATAAGCTATGTACCATAAAGTAGCTCAGGATTTTGTGGTTGATGAGAAAGACATGGGGAACTTTGCTGATGTATTGAATAGGTCCAAAAAGGCTAGGAGGAGGGATCTCAGTGACTAGTAGAGATGGATGGATGGGTTGCCTTATCCAAACTGATACAACCTTAAAACAGGTTTGAATGCAGTTTAGGATGAATGAACCATTTTTCATGCGATAAAATCAGGTTTGTCCATCCCAAGTTCAAAGAAAGTTCAGGCGCTCTTTAGTGGTACATGAGAATTATAAGATCAGTTCCGTGCTCTGCAGGGCACACTGATGTCTGCCAGAAATACTGAGGCGTTGAAGATTTTCAGAGGAGTTTGACTGCTCATTTGAGCCTACCAGGCCTAGATTTCCCATAAGTTTTGTGAAAGACAAAACATAAGACACTTGCTCTATTTGTCAGCAATGTGAAATATTTGTGTGGTGTCATGGCACAATATTCTGATGTAGCAATAGTTTGGCAGGCTTGGAGATAGAAGGAAAGAAAACATGTTCTTTCTTTTTCTACTCAAATTAAAACTGGGAATGCTTCCTACAAGCCAAAGTGCATACATGAAAAAATTGCAAGTCTCACAATGTAGGTCTCAGCTCAGCAAGGTACTTAAACACATAAGTAGTCTCATTGACTTCAGTGGAACTATTCATATGCTTAAAGTTAAGCATGTAGCCTTTTGTGAGTTGAGCTTAAGGAAAGACTGGCAACGCTGAGGGCCATTTTGTTTGCCATTTCTTTTTCACAGTGAGCATGTCTGTGTGTTTTATGCTTCCTTCTAGCTTTGAAGATGGAACATCTCCTAGATGACTTGATCCTACAACTGAAGGCATGTAGGCAGACCCTTGCACTTGTGCAGATCTACTTGCAAGACTAGAATAGGCCTGGACCAAGTCTGGAGTTTTTGCTGCTCAAAGTGAATCAGTCAACACAAGTTTGGTAAGAATTTAAGTACTAAAAAAGAAATCAAAGTAAATAAATTAAGAGCCATGTTAATTCTGGCTATTCCAAAGCAGGAAAGGTCTGAGACAGCCTTGGGTTTCAGACTGCTATTTTCTGTTTTACTTTAATTATGGAAATCTGAACATAATTAGATAGTTAATAGGAACAGGAAAGCCAGTTATACCTTTTAAGAGCAGATTTGTTTTTATAATGTCATCTGTCCTGATTCCCAATGAAGAACAGCAAACAAATGTGTGCAAGATTAACATGATTTTCCACACCAGCCTAAATTCATTTGAAATATTTAAGGATTTTTCAGACTCACTTCAAATACAATTCCCCACTAGTTCTGTTTGATAGTATGCACAACCCTCCTTGAATGGAATTTGAGGATTCCTTCCAATTTACAGTGCATATATATTTTGACTGCTGTGTAGTAATAAGCTTAACCACATGCCAGAAGAACACACATGCTAACAATTCACCTTTGCAGAAACAATCTCAGACCCTGAAACATGTTACAGAAAAGACCACAAACTGGAAAAGGAAGGGAGCCAGATAATGCTATTTTGAAACTTTACAATGGCATCTTTCATAATAAAGAGGTTTTTAGGTGATGCATAACGTTCCTCTTCTATATGGTACTGGAAATATGAATTATATTCTGTTATTTACTGTAGTGTCTGATACCAAAGCATGGAATTTGGAGTCATAACTAGGATCCATACTGAGAGTTACTAACAATGATTCCTAATGCATTTCATTCTTAAAAAATAAAAGGAAGAGTGAGCAGGAGATATTTTAGGTGTGGGATTTTTAGAATTATCTGAAATACCACTTCATTTCACCAGACCCTTATTAGCTAAGTGAGCTACTATAGGATATTATTGAGGTGCTGATTAGTGTCTTAATTTGGATTTCATCCCCTTTTAATATCTCATCATAGTTACACCCCTTCTTAGTTCCACCAATAAGCTTAGAGGTAATCAATTAACTGATTTAGTTGCTTGTTTATTGGTAAGATTACTACTGTCTTCTATGCATTTATGTTATTAATTTCCTTAAATCTCTGTGTTGAAGTTCAAGAGGAAGCTTTTGGGCCTCTACATCTTCATGGGATACCCCCTCTCTTCAACATGTATCAGGGCCCAGGTATGTATTATCCTTTGCTATCTCCTTAGGTGAGAGACCTATTTGTCAGGTACCTCAAACACACACCCTCTCCACACACCTATGCACAACTCCTTTTTTCTCAGGACACAGGGCTATGCCATTGCCCATCACAGCCTCTGAGGGCATGTCTACACTGCATCTGAGAGCAAGCTTCCCAAACTGGGTCTACAGATCATGCTAGGAGAACTCACACTAATGCTCAGTGATAGCCATGTAGATGTTAGAACTTGGGCTCTGAAGCCTGTGTTTGTGGTTGTGGGCTTCAAAGCTTTTGCTCTAGCTTAAGCTGCAACATGTACAGTTATTTTTAGAGCACTAGCACAATCCCTGCTAGCACAAGACTGTGGACCCAGGGTACAAGGCTGGCTTCCAGCTGCAGTATAGACATGCCATATTAAGGGAATTCCCTATTTCCATGATGCATGCTGGAGCAAATTATAATGTATGGTGAGACAAAGCAACAGCAGGAGAGTGAGGAGCCTTTCTGGTTCTATTGAAGACAAACTGGTGGAACTGGTAGTGGAAAGATCACCTACCTCGCTGAAGACGTTAGTCAGTTGAGCTGGCGAGGGGCAGGGAAGCAGTTCTATATTTCTCTCTCAACCTAGCATCTTGGTTAAGCAATTAAGGGAAGAATGAATCTGTTATCTTCAAGTTTCTTATCTTCTTTTTTGAAGGCTCTTTGTATTCATGGGCCATATCCCTCCCTACTTGTGTGTTGTTGTATCTTATCACATCTCCACACAGAACATCTTCTCTGAACTGTTCCATAAGGTAGCTACACTCATCTTCACATCTCTTTGCAAACCCTTCTTACAAGAAATGAGCCAACACAGGCCCAGATTAACCAATGCACACTTTTTGCACTTGCACAGAGCCCCCATCTCAGGGGCACGCCATTGGGATAGGTGGCATTGTGACATGTGAGTTGCAGTGCCTCTCAGGCTTGGCCCAGCTGCCTTCCATCATGATGGGGAGATATCCAGGCCATGTTTGAATGAAGATGGGGGATCCCAATTTCCATTGGTGCCCAGAGATGCAAAATTCTTTAATCCAGCACTGAGCCAACACTTAATGGCTAGGCTGAGGGTTAACTGCAGAAAGTCAGTTCTAAAGTGGGATTTCCAAAGAGGCCTGAGCAAGTTGGATAAGAAGAACATTTTAAAGTATCTGATATGCAGTGTATTGTTACACTTTTCCTCCATTTATTTTTCATTCTTCCCTCTTGTCTCTGACTTACAGGTGTCCTTAGTTACAACGATCAGTAAAAACAAAACACAGATGCAGCCTATAAATCTGTATTTATGTACTAATTCATAAGAGTAAAATATCTTTGGATCCTCTTTCCAATTTCCTTTCCCTATTTGATTCACAAGCTCACTGCGGTATATTGGGCTTAGCCTTTCAGTAACATAAGCATGTCCCAGAAGGTTGGGTAACAGCAGAGTCTTCGTGAGTTGGTTCTGACTGCCGTGAATAAATTAAGCAAGAGAAATCTCCTTGATGAATAAAGGGACTAAGTAAATACAACAGCCCAATGGGATGAGCTGTAACCGAAACCTTTAGAATCTGTAACCGAAGCCTTTAGAAGTGGGTCTGAATGGCTTAGAAGACCTAGAGCAAAAACATTTTGCAATATTAAGCTCCATAAAAAAATCTGTTTCTCAATACCAAAGAGTTAATAAGTTTCAAGGGGAATCAAACATCAGTGTTACATACTGTTGTTCTCATACTGCAGTTAAGCTAGCCTGCACTATAAAGATCAGTTTGGCTAATAAGAACCAATCTGATTGGTTAACAAGTCAGTTTAGCCAGTTGTGACATTCCACATTTTTCTTTATTACCTCAAAAGTCACTACATGAGAATTTAAAGAAGAAATAAAGATGAAATTGTTATAAATATTATTTCATATTGGTGCTGTACTAGCACGCACTCAAGGTCAAGGCCTGGTTGTGATACACTGCATACATACATGGAGACTGACTGGTCCCTGTTCCAAAGCACTTACAGCCTCTGAAGATTAGCAGCATAGGAAGGGAGATAAAAATAATCAAATATATATGTTTTAACCACATATAAGTTAATGTATTAGTTTAGTAGTAACAAAAAAGCTGGAATTTTAAAAGATCTTAAGGGACTTACACCCTCAATTCTCAATAAATTCACTGAGAGTCAATCCCATCCCTCTCCTGCAGTATTTAACCTTCTCATAGGAAAGCACATTAGTGAAAGGAAAATAAAGTATGCTGTTTGACATATATTTGCCATTACTTTCTGTGCCACATGTCACACGCTTTCCCTGTTACAAGATGATAAAGATTTTTCTCTGGAAATTTTCACTGTGATTATTTTATTTAATGCATCCTTCTATGACAAACCTATCTTGTCATTGACCTCAACATTTTTTTCCTGGTGTTTCTAGGTTAGTTCCTACTCAGCTGAATTTCATTACAAGATGACTTTACCTCCAAAATTCACAGATAATGTTTCTTAAGCACACACAGCACTGAAATGTGCTGTACAGAAAACTCCTAATTTACTTGGCACTGTGTTCAATCTTAGGGCAAGTGTTTCTTGTCTGACAGGGCATATTTTTGTAGCACACATAAAATTGTCTACTAAATGAAAAGGAAGGCCTGTCCAGGGAATAGGTGTGGTTTAATTGACCTCATCTTACAGCAATGAATTTGTGCATTCAGGCTTTGTAGATCAAAATTTTTGATAAAACAATGTCATAAAACAGCCCTGAACTTTCGCTGTATTTGGCTACATTATCTGAGATTTAACACACTAGCACTAAAAAGCTTAAAAAGATTTTATCTCATAGCAGCCAAGGAGTGTGGTAATAAGGTAAAGGTTGAAATGCATTGTTGGCATAAAAAAATCCAGCGCTTACACTGGATTTCTAACACACCCAGTTTAGTAAGAATTGGCACTGTTGAACTCTTTCTGACAGTGTTATGATAATATACTGAAAAAGACAGAGCTGCCAAGTCTCACACCTGAAAAATAAGACACACTTCATTTGGCGATGGAGAATTTTAAGTCCAACTTTAATGTTACCACAGTACAATTACTCCTCTCTTAGGATCTGCAGTTGTACTAAGTTGAAGTATAGAACTTGTGTCTCCAGTATAGTGTAAAAGTTTATTAACCCCATAAGTGTTCATATATACTAAACATTTGGAAGGACAGCCATTAAAATTTACTGAGGTACATTTCAAAAGAAAGTAATGATGTCTATGGGTAATCCTGTGGGTGTGAATCAAAAGCAGCATTTCAAAGATTAAATTTTTAAATGTAAATAAAACAATATTGCATTGATTTAAATTTCAGGTCAACATTGTGTGCTGTGAGACTTCCAACAGCATTGCAGAAAGAAGTGCTCTGTTAGGGATAGACAAACCCTAAGGAGTTGGAGATTTTGTAAACTTTCCAGCCTGCTTATCAGGTTCATATTATGAACTTGTGAAATTTCTTTTCCCTTTAAAGCACATATTCCTCATCCCTGTCCCTCCCAGAATGATTTAACAGAAAAACATGTTTTTTTTTTATAGTGAGCTTGTGACGTTAAGTAGGAATAGCAGAATAAAAGCTAGGCAGCAACAAGTGAGGTGCGCGTGTGTGTCTATATGTAGATATATGCTAAATTGGGTGTGTTATACATATATACAGAGACACAAAAACTCACTTTTCTCATTAGACCTTTTTCTTGCTGCTTTTCAGGTCTATTTTTCACAGTCTCTAAATTTGATTTTTACTTTATTCACTCTCACCATGTTTTTCATATTTTTTCTTCTTTCATATTATGCTCTTTTTTTCAGTTTCTCCTAAGCAGAATCTAAAAACAGAGTGTCACGGGGTTCAACTCACTACCACGGTGCCTCCTGCTGGCCATCCTTGGAATTTCCTCAGGATTGCCAGTGCACCTTCCTCAGGTGGTGTCCCTGTCCCGTTGTCACTCCTGTCTCTGCATCCAGGACCCATGTCACTCCCTGGACCGTGTCGTCCTCTTCTGGACACATCCCTCCGGCTATGCCCCACTCACTTCTTTCCCCCCATTCTGGGGGACTGACAGTCCCCCAATCCAACCACTTGCCTCAGTGGCAATCTGCAGTCCTTGTTCTAGCCACTCATCTCAGTGGCAGATTGCAGTCCATACACTGCCTCGATGGCAAGTGGGGGCAAAGCGGGGGGGGGGACCCTGGCCCACCCACTACTCCAGGTCCCAATCCAGGGACCCTATAGCTGGAAGCCATGTGCTGCCCCTCCTCCAACTCCACCGTCTCCTTCCCTGGGCCACTTCCTCACAGCCCCAGCACCTCTTCTGCCCTTGTATTAGGGCCTTAGTCGGGTAGGTAATCAGCCTGGAGCTTCCTCATACTCTGCTGACTCAACCCAGCACTGCTCTGTCCATGGTCCTCCAGCCTTCTAAACAGCCAGTCCTCCTCCCTCAAACTCCAGGGAGTGACTGCCGTCTGCTCTGCAGCGCATTCTTATATGGGCCAGCCTGGCCCTGATTGGCTCCTCCAATAAACTTTCCCCTAATTGGCTGGCACTACAAGCCTTTTCCTTATTAGCTGCCTCCCATGCAACCTTCCCAGGGTTGCTTTAACCCCTTACATACCAATGAGGGGCAACTACCCAATCAAACACCCTCCCCCTTAAGACCACACACCCGGGGAGGGGGAGGGAGGCATATTTGTCTTCCCAGCTTCCCTCACAGCTGGGGCCACAGGATGTCTCTCTCCTGCCTCAGGCTCTCCACCAAGAGGAGCAGCCTGCCTCCCTCTTCCAGGGTCTGGGTCCCCACCGTAGCCTGTCCTACTCCTGCATAGGTTCCCCTCTTTATCTGGGTCCTCTCTGCCTCAATTATCTTACCCATCACCTCCCTACCGGGCATGGAAGAGGGTTGTCTATCAGGTCCTCGGTCCTCACTGCCCCCTCATTCTGAGCAGTCCCTGACCGAGCATGGCTCTCAGGCATCCCCCTCCTTCTCCTCCAGGGGCAATGCCTTTTTATATGGACCTTCTCATGGCACTGGAAGCACATCCCTTGTCTCCCCTTGGCCATAGCTCTCTCATGGTCCTTCTCCTTTTGCTTGGCCCCTTCCCCTGGGTTAGCCTTGCCCCTGCAGCCCAGAGAGCACTGCCTCCACACATGTCCCAGTTGCCCACAGGTCCAAATGTCCAGTGCCTCCCTGTTCTTCTCACAGGGGGGTCTCTCTTGCTTTCTTATTCTCCGAGTGGGGTCTCTGTTCCCCATCCCAGTAGGGGTACTCCCTCTTCATGTGTCCCAGCAGCCCAGAGGCAAAACATTCTCTCGGCCTCCTGGTCCTGGTGCCTGGCTTCCCCTCTCACTCCCTGTGACTCTCATGGACTCCCCTTTGCAGTGACTTAAACAGGCACAGCTGCTGTTTTGCTAACCCTGTCATATAGGCCTGCAGGTGCTCCTGTATCTCCCACTGTCTCTGGTGGGTGGTGAGCACCTGCTGTAGAAGAGTCTGAAGCTGCCTTTGCATCCTGTCTGCCCCTTCCCGCAGGGGCACCGCCTTCAGAGTCCAGTTTGGGAAGGCCCCAGAACCCTCCGCAAAGAAGGTCTCGGTATACCCCAATTCCATTCTCTACCTTACATAGCCCTTAGTCGCTCAAATAGGCAATAGTCCCCATAGTCTTCTATCTTGTCGTTGTATGAGAGGTGACCATGTGCCTGCATTTTCCACCATGTGTAACGGGGTTCAACTCCCCACCATGGTCCCTCCTGCTGGCTGTCCTAGAAATTAGCTTAGGGTTGCCAATGCAACCTCCCATCATCAGTCCTGTCTCGGCATCCAGGACCCACATCGCTCCCTGGACCACATCGTCCTCTTCTGGATACAGCCCTCCAGCTGTGCCCCACTCAGTTCTTTCCCCCCATTCCAGAGGGCTGACAGTCCTCAGTTCAACCACTTGCCTTAGTGGCAATATGCAGTCCCAGTTTTAGCCAGTCATCTCAGTGGCAGATTGCAGTCCATACACTGGCCCTTTCCTCAGTGGCAAGTAGGGGCAAAGGGTGGGGGGACCCAGGCCCACCCACTACTCCAGGTCCCCAGCCAGGGACCTAATAGCCAGCAGCCACATGCTGCTCCTCCACCAACTCTGCCATCTCCTTCCCTGGGCCACTTCCCCACAGCCCCAGCACCTCTCTTCTGCCCTTGTATCAGGGCCTCAGTCAGGCAGGCGTCAGCCTGGAACCTCCTCATACTCTACTGACCCTGCCCAGCACTGTTCTGTCCATGGTGCTCTAGCCCTCTAAGCAGCCAGTCCTCCTCTCTCAAACTCCAAGGAGTGACTGCCCTCTGCTCTGCTCAGTGGCCCCTTCTTATATGGGCCAGCCTGGCCCTGATTGGCTCCTCCAATAAACTTTCCCCTAATTGGCTGGCACTACAAGTCTTTTTCTTATTGGCTGCCTCCCGTGCAGCCTCCTCAGGGTTGCTTTAACCCCTTACATACCAATGAGGGGCAGCCGCCCCATCACAGAGAGACATTCAAATTCAAGTGTAACATTTGGTTTATTATTATGGGCATCCGAAATTTAACTTTAAAAAAGAAAATTATATATAAAAATGGAATAGAAATAATTTTGATAAGATTTTAGCAAGAGTTAAATAAACAAACTAAACTGTGGCAAGGTGTTTTTCTCTGGGCCTTTCAACATGGTGAGTACATTATGTGAAGACTATAAGCAGAGCTGGTCAGCAATTTTCTGTTGAAATGTTGGATTTTTTTAATCTGAAAATGTGGCTTCTGCTAAACTGAAATTTTTCACAGAGAAATGTCTATATTCCTGGAATTTTTTTTAATTTTTATCTAAACAAAATGTTTTGTTTCAGGTCAGGTTATCCTGAGTCAAAATATTTAGTTTGTCAAACCAAATTGAAATATTTAATTTTAGTCCTGTTCAACATTAGTCTATGTCCACCTAAGCAGTCATGGTGCCTCATACCCCTCTTCTCCCCATGGGCTGGTTTCCTTGGCTAGATTACATCTCCGATGATGAAGCATGGTTCACCGGCTGAACCACTGTGGTTCATCGGGGATTGCCATGACTGCAGGACATAATGTTTGATGTAGGCCTGCTAGGAAGGTTGGCTAACAGGGTGAAATTGGGGCATGAGGCTCTAGAACTACAACTCCTCTTAGGCAGTAAAACAGCTTAAGTGGAAACAGTTTAATGTCTAACCAATCCAAAACACAAAATTTTGACATTTTCCAGCTGAAATTTTTCAGACTCTTTTGTTGTATGGAACATTTTGATATTTCAATTTGTAATGAAAACAAATGTTGAAATACTGGAATTTTCCATGGGATGGACATTCCAATTTAGTTTCATCTCAAGTTATAAGTACATCCACTGGGCCAAATTGTACGGTGGTATAAATCAATATGTATAAAAAGCAAGGATACTACTCAGCAATTTAAATTTGGTTCCGTTGTTTTCAATTTTTTTCATGCTATATGAATTGTTTTTTAAACTACTTACATTTGCACGAAAATATATTTGCTTACCTTCTTGTGTGGAAATGAATTCACAAGAGAAGTGGAAAGTGTTCTTAACTTAATCTAAAATGGATATTACCTGCAGTAAACAGGTGAGCAACTAAGTCATTTTCTACACACGTCATGAATGAGGTTCAATGTAATCTGTGGTGTATTGGCATTTTCTACCAGGCAAGTGAAGGTTTAGAATTTTATTTCCCTCATACTCTCCTGACTATTTGTGTAGCTATGCAATATAGTCCTATATAATACTGCACTGATTTTCAAGGGCACAAATTGGCAGCTAGGCACCTAACTTTTGTTGACTTTCAATAGGAGGGAGGTGCCTAACTGACATTTATGTTTTTGAAAATCTCCCCACATACAGATAAGTAAACTTAGTTCACAGTCATGCAGTTCACACTACATATGTAGTGATGGCCCAGTAATTTTTGTTAGAATTTTATAATTGCACCCACCAGAAATTGTGGCACAGAAGCTACGTGCGAAGAAAAAGCAGACACCGCTACTACTGTAGAATTGTTCCCTCCTTGTCCTGCTGATGGCAGCAGCAGGATTTTCAAAAATGCCTCATGAAATAGGACACAGTGGAATTACAGAGCGCAGTGCAGAGCAACAGCTGGGACCCAGGACCTTTAATTTGATCTCTTGGACACTCTATGACAGAACAAGAAATAGTTTATTTTACTTCCTGTCCCTGTAGGTCTTCTGATGCCTTGAGGACCTGGGTCAGTCTCTACTTTTTCTGTATAAAATGGCTGGTCTAATGATGTGTCAGTGTCAGACAACTGGTGTGGCCTGGGCACCTAGTGGAGACACTACTGGGCACAGTCTTTTGGGGCTGCAGTTCCCACTTGCCCCCATAGTGCTACTTTGGACTTTCCTTGGTGAGTGCATTATCTAGGACATGCCCCAACTTACCCCGGGTGTCAAGTGCAAATTTTAGTACATGCAACTCAGTTGAGCCCCAGTTGTACAGATGAGAAAAAACAAAACACTTTTTAATTCCTGTTTAAACTATTGTCCCGTTTAGTACATTAAAAGTTTTGAAAAATCTAACTGTGTGTGTATGTATATAAAACCATGTTATATATAAGGTTGCTAATGGCTTGCAGGTCTAGTAAAGCAGCCATCTGAGACACTCAAAGTGCTTTACACACATTAAGGAATTAAGCTTCACAACAACCCTGTGTGGTAGGTACAGCTTGATATCCCCATTTTACAAATGCACAAACTGGATCACTAACTGACTGGCTTAGTGACTTGCCTAAGGTTCCATAGGAAACTCTGATAGAGCTCAGAACAGAACCGAGATTCTCTCAATCGTCTGCATTGGCCATGCTTCAAAACAAGATGTTCTACGTGGGGATGTAATTCATTTTCGACATTACTGGAAAACAGAACACATGTTAGGTATGTGAAAATCAGAGAATACTGTTGGTTGATGTGAAGACAGCCACAATACAGTGTGTACTATTTCCCCATGATCTCAAGAGCACTGTTGAAAACTAAGAAGACTATCTGGCTGATGTGATTATTTCACTCTTGAACAGAACACAGACAAATTTTCAAAATGTCCAGTACTCAAGGCTTGTTCAGTACTGAACTGGAAGTGTTTGCACATGCTCACCTACACTTTACCTCTATAGTTAAAGGAATTCTTACCTACTGCTTGTTGTTAGAAACAGACTGAATAAATTCACAATAATTCAGGTAGCTGCAAACTTTGGCTAATTCTGCTAATTCATGAACACTTACCCCTATGTACACTTCCTGTTCTCTGGATCTTGACAGCTCAAAAAGTCATTATCTGAATGGATAGGTTCACATCTGTCAGCTGGGAAAGCAATTACCTAAATTGATAGCAGTTGTTTTAGTGTAAAATGGATAAGTATGTCTCTTTAAATTTCTCAGGAAGTTGTCATTTTATTATTTAGTCAGTTTATGATGATGTGCTGTGAACAAGACAAAACTAAACAGTGACAAAATGTCAACTTCCTGATGAATACTGACATAGGTAAACACCATGCATAATGTGGCCCTTTAAAAACCAGAAATGAATTATTTGGAAGAAAGGTTCATTTTATTATAACAAGTATCACTCTAAAACTTGAAACAAAATACATGACCAGAATAGTTTGCAAATAATGTGCTCTTGGAAGCACTTTATTTCCTTTTGTTTTTCTTTGTCTCTCTTCCTTTCCACTCATTCATCATACCCTGTTGTCCGGGTCAGAGTTTATCCTTTATGATGTAAGCACAATTTTAGGGAGTCTATCCCTAATTCCTGATGAACCCCCAAGTTCTCCCATTGAAGTTGAGAGAAGTTTTGGGTGTTCAGGGAATACAGGTATCACCCCAAGGTGATATTTGGTTATGGGGAAAAAAATATAAATTTAGACCAAAGAATTCTCAATGAAAAAATAATGCCTGCTCTTCCTCCTCCTCCTCCTCTCCAGCCCACTTCCTTTTTGCAAGTGTCAGCTTTCTTTGCTTTTTTAGGTCTATGTAAACTGCCTTTCATTTCTTTGAAAAATAGTGATGATAATTCTTTCACCGTTTTGCACATACATGAAAACTTGTTTCCACCCTCTGTTTCAGAGATTTTTTTTTAATGTAGCCCAGCTCCAAGCTTTTCAAAAATCAGAGCCTAAACTTAGACTTTTACATCCATACTTTGACACCTGAATAAGTAGCCTGAGTTTCACATATTATGAGGCCAAGAGGTTTCTTTGATTTCTGTGGGAGCTCTGGGTGTTCTGCACCTCTAAAAATAAGGCTACTTATTTAGATGCTGCATATGGTTTCAGAGCCTAACTGTTTTATTATATTGAAAACATAATAAAGCTTATTTTTGAAAATCTTGGCCCAGGTCTGTTCAGGTACAATCCTACAAGTGTAGGGCTGGAAGGGACTCTGAGAGATCATCTAGTCCAGGGGTGCCTGTAATGGGGCGTCTACTCCACACTAACTGATGTAAAGGGTTAATGGAACCCTAGGGTGGCTGCACAGAAAGCAGCCAATAGGGGAGGGGCTGTGAGGAGCAGCCAATCAGGGCCAGGCAGGCGCATATAAGAAGAGCTGCAGGGAAGAACAGGTTCAGTTGCTCTCTGGAGCTTGAGGAGGGAAGCCTGGCTGCCTTGCAGAAGGAAGAATGCTAGCACCTTGGACAGAGCAGTACTGGGCAGGATCAGAGGAGTGAGAGTGAGCTCCTCTCTGACTGCTAAAACTGGCATGCTGAGCCCCTGAGATAAGGAGAAGGTGCTGGGGAAGTGGCCCAGGGAAGTAGACTGAGAGGTTGGAGTGGGTGCAGCACATGGCTGCTATCTACATGGTCTCTGGGCCAGGACCCAGAGTAATGGGTTGGCCTGGGTCCTGTCCTGTCCCCCCTGCACTCACCACTGAGGAAGTGGCTGGACTGTCAGACTGCGATACTCACCCCCTGAAAGGTGAGAGCACAGAGTGTGGCAGAGCTGCAGGACTGTGTCCTGAAGAGGATGCCATGGTTCTTGGAGCAATGTGGGTCCAGGACTAGAAGTGACAGTGGGTGAGACACCACTGAGAGTTGGTGAACTGACCTGTGGAGCTGATCAATACAGGTGACTTTAAATCTTAATAAAATATGTAGAATCTGTTTGGCCCACAAAAGGTTGTGCTTAGGTTTATGTGACCCTCCTGTGAAATAAGGTCGGGCACCACTGTCTGTCCTCACACTCTGAGGCAGGACCAAGTAAGCCTATGCCATCCCTGACAGGTGTTTGGCTAACTGCCCTTAAAAATCTCCAGTGACAGTGATTTCCATAACCTCCCTAAGAACCCTATGCTTTATGTTAACACATTATTGCTGTGTTATTGGAGAACATGGACAAAATGGCTGTTTAATATATGCATTTGTTTTTGATACATTTATAATGTTGTCATGCTAACATGAATAATGTGAGGGAAAGGATTGAGTCTTCTTTTGCTCTGCAGGTGAGATCATAGGTGGTAAAGGGGACAGTTGCTCATGTTGGCCTTCTGGCATTGGCCTGGGAAATCCATTCTCAGGAAATGGCCAGCTCAATATTGAAGATTCAGGAGTTTCAGATAGTGTAAATGATGTTTGGGGTAAATAATCTGATTTTGGGGCACGATGATTGTCTGAACCAAAGCACGAGACCTTTTGAGCTTTGTCATCACTTGGCATTGTATCACATTCTGTTATAACCTGATGTAGCATGTCATAACACTGATGCACCAACCGTTTATTATTTTTAGAGGTATTATACAGTGATGCCCCTAGCTACTGTAACTTCAAATTTATCTTGTGATAGATCACAACCTATTACATCATGAGATGTTACACAGCCCCTGTATTTTATTAAACAAGAGACATCTCATTAAATCTTGTGATGTACCCAATTTGTAACTCAGAAATTAACTCATGTCACCACTGTAAAGGGGTCCGCAAATATTCCTGCTTTCTGGTGGGCTAATCCAGTGGTTCTCAACCAGGGGTATGTGTACCCCTGGGGGTACGCAGAGGTCTTCCATGGGGTACATCAACTCATCTAGATATTTGCCTTGTTTTACAACAGGCTACATAAAAAGCACTAGCGAAGTCAGTACAAACTAAAATTTCTTAGACAGTTACTTGTTTGTACTGCTCTATGTACTATACACTGAAATGCAAGTACAATATTTATATTCCAATTGATTTATTTTATAAATATAAGGTAAAAGTGAGAAAGTATGGCATATTTCAGTAAGTGTGCTGTGACACTTTTGAATTTTTATGTCTGATTTTGTAAGCAAGTAGTTTTCAAGTGAGGTGAAACTTGGGGGTAGGCAAGACAAATCAGACTCCTGAAGGGGATACAGTAGTCTGGAAAGGTTGAGAACCACGGGGCTAACCAAGGAAGGAGACCTGACTTTTTAATCTCTTCTCACGTTAATCTTATTGGGGGACAGAATTTTGTGTAGGGCTCAGACTTGCATCCAATAGACTTCTTTTACTTTGAAGCCTGGGTCAAACTTTACATCCAAGGTTTTGGCATCTTCCCCTTCTCCTTTAATATACCTGACTATCGGTGCTCTTTTTTAATATATTGTTCCCATTAGGACTATACAAAGGCTTCCCCAGTGTTGGCAAAAATCAAACCAACAAACAAAAACCCAAGCCTTCAAAACTGTTTCCATGGCTTTGTGTACATTCTGTCTATTTGCCTTGAATGTGAAAGGAAGTTTTCTACAATGAAAAAATTAACTTTCTGGTGAGACGAAAAACAGAATATAATGTACAAGTTTTAAAAGGGGCTAACTGAGGTACTTTCCTCTCCACCTGCATAATATGGTGTGACTTCCCAAGGTGTCTTTTTTTTTTTGGAGGCTTCAGAAACTATGTAATATGTGGAACAGCTAAATGCATTTGCTAATACATGTATCTGTTCCTCATTTAAAACGTTACATTCACACATGGAAGGGCCTGGTGTAGTTCCCATTATTGCAGGCAATTGCAAGGCTCCCATTGCCTTCAATAAAAGAAGAATTGGACCCAGACTGGGTGACTGTACAAGCAAATACTCATTTGCCACTGCAATTATCCTCGCTGGAAGCACAAATACTGTGTTTAATAAAAGCATTGTTGCCACCTCCCTTCCCTCCCCCCCCCCCAAAAAAAAGGTGTGCCCACAGGAGCATACACCAAGTGGGGGTTGAAAGTTAGGCCTGGATCCTGTAGCTTATTTTGCACAGGTGGTTGGTTCCCTGTGCCCATGCAGAGCCCCACTGACTTCAGTGTGACTGTTTGGGCACAGGGGTCTGGCCATTAAAAGTCAGTTGGGGCTTAGTCTTACATTATGGGATATAGAGGAAAATCTTCTCAGCTAGGTGCCTTGCCTCATATATATTCTGAAGGGCGGGGGGGGGGGGGGAACCTTTCATTTATCTGTGAAATGAAAATGTGGAGATTCCCATCGTTGGTCCAAATTGGCACATTCATCTGATTCTTTTGCAAAGCTGAGTGTGGGAATGCATCTTCAAAACTACTTATTAAAGGATTGCTATAATGGAACAATAGAAATGCAATGGGCTAGAAAATGAGGTTCTTATCCAGCTTCTCCAGATTGGATCCATACAGTGTATTTTCTGGTGTCTTGTTCAGTCTAGTTTTAAATGACCCAACAGTTGGTGAGGTTTCCACATCTTCTCTTAAAAAGCCATTCAACAGTCTAATAACTGGTACATATACTAAGGTAACTGATGAATTACACTAATTTTAATTGTCCTTTTTGCTTTAAGGTCTAAAGAACGATTGCCTTGGTAATTTTATTTTGATTTTTTTTTTCTTACTGCAAGTATATTTGTAGCTTATTCTTAGAAAAGGACACTATTATATCCGTGTACACATTTTTCTAGTGCGTTTGATTTTCTACAGTCTTGCATCTTGTATAGTCATTAACACCTCTCCAAAGTGGGTGTATAATGCTACCCTGTCAGAATGCTAACATTTATACCCTTTTGGGACAGGCATAAATAATTACAAATTGGAGAGTATAGGCCAGTATATATGGTGGTAATGGAAATTCACGTTGAATGTGAAACAATGAAATGTAGTCTTGCTACACATTTAGTTTACAGTAGAAGTCACTGTGATAAATGCTTCCTAGAGGTGCATTGTTTGCAAAAGAGTCTATCTTAAAATCCCACACTGTGGCTGTTTAAATTGGTAATGCTGGATCATGCATGATGCATCTTTCACTGGACAAGAAGCTATGGGTACCAAGTGGCACAATGTAAGCTGACATAGCCTCATGCGATGTGATAGATGTGCCACATTGTGTCACCAATTTAAACCCATGAATGGCATCTCACTGGAGTGCCTGAAGCCAGGCTTTTTAAAGCCCATTTTCATCAAGGGAATGTCAGGATATGTGTTGCATGTACAGTAAAACTATCCAAGTAGCTGTTTATAAGATGCCTTAGATGTATGCCACCTTGAGATTTTTTTTTTTACACCAGTACCTGGATTAAAGAGTTGCTTTGCAAATCTTTACTGTTCTTTGTTTACTGATTATGTCTAATAAAATGTCCTGCCAAGTGTCGGTGTTTGAGACTCTGCCCACTTTAGGAATTGTAACCATTGTGTTAATTTGTCTACAACCTTCAGTCTTTTATGGTAGGTATTCAGGTATGGAGCTGTTTGAAGAATGTGAGGGTTTATGCTGTGGCAAATTTTGACTTTTTTTAGTAAAAAAAAAAAAAAAAACCAAAAATATTTCAGCTGAAAATGGAAAGATTTCTTTTATGAAATGGTGCCTCATGAGAGTTAAGAACATAATGATGTTCCTCAGGGGAGCTGTAGTTCAGGTGCCTCATGCTTTCATTCTCCTCTAGAAGCAGGGCTCCCTATCCAGGTTCTACCTCCTGGGGTATGCCATGATCTCCCCACTTGGCAAGGAGAGGTGGTGCATCAGAGCAGCCAAATGCCAGTGGTGCAGCATGGGAAATGAAGTCCAGCTGGGGAGTCTGGCCCATAAAGGAGAATGGAAGCATGAGTCAACCAAACTACAGTGCCTATGAGACACTTCAGCACTGAAAGTATTTCAGGTTTCAGCTAAAATATTTCTGGATTTGGGTGCTCTGTTTTAACCAAAAAAAAATCAAAGTTTTATGCAGAAGGCAGGTATTTTTCATTCAGTCAAAAACCCAGTTGTCAAAATTGGTTTTCAACAGAAAATTTTCAACCAGCACACCTCAACCAAGGAAAATTCCCATTGGTAGCTCTTGTCAGTGGGGAATGTAACTGGTTTTGTCGGTTTCCTAGTGGACTAAAAAGGAAGGTTCCCGCTGTGCACCTGCAAAGTATCCACAGGGTTTAGGGCAGTATTTCCTATGAGTTGCTGGCCAGCTAATGCACTTTTTCTTTTTGACTCACTAGATTGACAGACCGTGGGTGAGATATAGCTGAAGGCGCATCTTTTTATTCCCATGGAGTTCTATGACTCATTTGTTTCTCTCCACTCATTTTTATTCCATTTGGGAAGATAAGGGCTTTTAACTTTGTATCATATTTATCAGGTAAGTCTCTCTTCATTTGTTTTCCTTTGAATTTTCTGTCTTGTGCAGCTTTTTTTATCATGTTTTACTGCATCTATACCACTCCTGAAGACTTCCTGAATCATTGTTTTTACTTGTTAGACTCCTTCCTCTTCAACATATTTGGCACACTCCTTCAGCAATTGTTAAATTAGCTGAATTTTTTTTTTTCTTGCATCACAAGCAAAAATCTCTTAACTCTAATTCCCAACTTCAAATAGATAAATTATGATCAATGGCAATGTTGAGTCCCTCGTACAGTAATCCATCCTATAGGGAGCGCTGATAGCTGCAAGTGATTGCTAAACAGCTAATTGGAGTCCTGCTTATTACTTTCAAAACTCACACTTTAGTTTCTGAATGGTTTTTGCACTGAATTTTCTTAACAATAAGGACAATTCACTTAAGCAAAGCCATTGGTTTTCACATTATTGAATGGCCTTTCTACCATTTTCTTTGCAAGAATTAGGTTGTTAAACCCATGCTGTGTAAGATAAAAAAACAAAAAACCCCAATAAAAAATTTTGGTGTGACGGTTCTGCCCCTATGATAATTGAATGCAGTGCTGGGCTTCTACGTAGTTATCAAACTTTATTGAAACAGTAGCTGTCCAACAGGATTATAAGACTATACATTTGAATGTACAGGGTTGTGAAGAACATATTCTAATCTTAAATCAGAAAGATGAAGTAAAGTAGGCTGAATGAAAAACTTTCAGAAGTCCATGTAATATTATAAAGAGAGCTTTATTTACAAACAAGCTATCAACATTTGTATATATCATGAGTGGGAATATATATAAACACAGACTTGGCAGCTCACCAAGGTGGAGCATGAGAAGATAAAAGCTGGAAAGTGTGGTCTGAAAAGTTTTTTTTCACCTCGATAGAAGAAAAGGATACGAGAGAATCATGGAAAAGAATTCTGAATCTCTAGGACGATGATAATGTTGGAGTTGACTGGTCTAAAAAAGAGCTGGAAGTTTTACCATTGGTATAGTCATATGTATTGTCGGTAATACAACAATCATCATTGAAGATGGACATGTGACTTGGGATACTTTATAGCACCTTCTTGGCTTTGTTTAGCCCTGGACAGCAGTACTTGGTGACTCTGTTGGGAGGCCTTCATCTTGCTAAGTTTAACAAAACAAAACTAAGGATTACTGCAGACACCACCAAAAAGGCACTATGTTCTCCAAAAATATTATTTGCTTAACACCATTAGGTGAACATGACCCTGTGTTTTTGGTACTCACAGAAAGAGGGAGGAATTCTGTCTTGGAATGAAAATGAAAAGTTATTTTTCCATATTGTAAAATAATTCACAATTATGGAATTTTAATATTCTATGAAAATTAGCTCTTGTAAACTGCAACTGCCTAGTTCCACACAGCTGCAACACTAGGAAGCTAATAAACCAAACATCAAAGATGCTGACAGGCTAAATTGTGAGTGCATTGATGTGGATGGTAATAAAATACTCCTTTACAATGGAGGATGGAAAACACTCCAGTTTTATTAACTATGTAGTTTTAATTAGCAGTAAAGTACAAATTGTCCAATGAGATTCTTTTTTCATTATATATTTAGATTTCAGTACTTAAGTGTTTGACTAGGTGAGAACAACAGTTCAAGTGATTGTACATGTCCATTCCAAACATGTAGGTGTTTGTGCCCTTCTGTGCAGAGTTGTCAGAGATTTATCCTTAACAGTACCTGTCAGGGCAGTCTGAGCACCCTCTGCTGTCTTATGCACATCACTCAGGCATAAGGGGAAGAGCTGTCCCGACCACCCTCAGTTCTTCCCTATTGCACATGATGGTTGTTGGAGTTCCCAGTCTTTGCTTGGTTGGTTGGTTGGTTAGTACAAAAATAAATAAAAAAAAATTGTTTTGTATGGTTCCAGCATTCAGTTTGGATAGTCACCAGTACCAGATATATGCTGCGCTGTCCAGGTTTCTAGCCCTGCCACTCTTGTGGTAGGGAAATGCCTAGCAGTGACCCTCACCCCAGCTGTCTTAAATGTTTGAGGGACACTCATGTGAGTGTCAAGTGTGGTATTTGTAAGAGCTTTAAGACCTATTTTTTAAAAAGACAGGGCAGCCAGATTAAAATATGCACTGATGGAATCAATGTTATTTCCTCCATCTAAGCTATCTCCCTCAGTCCAGGTGCCAAGCACCTTGGCATTGGTCCATAGCATGCCTCTGGCATCACCACTACTGAAGAAGAGACATCAGAAATTGGACTCGGCACTGGGATTGTTGAAAGATGAGAAGAGAGAGGTGTTATAAAGGTTTGGGAGGGTATTCAAAGAGAGAACTCCCCAGAGCACACCTATAAACGAGGGAGTTTGTTGATTCAAGAGCCCAGTATGGGGCTTACAAGACTGGCTCCTGAAGTACCTTCATCCACATAATGTCTTCCTAGTACCATCTACTCTTGAGGTGTTTGAGGCTGAGAGAGAATTATTAAACCTCTCTGTGTTGCTGTCACCAGAAGTTCAAGAGACTCATCTGGCACTGGCATTCAAGGTTCCACCTTCAGCGCCTTCACCTCCACAATGGACAGCTCCGTAGCATTTGGCCGTCAGAATACCAGTTAGTCCAGTACCATCTAGGGGAAAGCCACAAATGATATTCTCAGCTCCCCTTTCTTCAGAGTCTGAGCCTTCTTCACCAGTACCAACAGCTAAGGCATCACCATGATCACAAGAAGAAGCTTCTTCATCTGACTATGGGATATATAGGAACCCACTTCAACCTAGCTGTTCCCATCTGAAAGGCATGTCAGACAACATCTAGAGACGTGGTCACAAAAAGCCATCACTTGATCACCTTATAAGAGTAATATTCAGTTGCCAGAACTAAAATTGCTCCTGACCATAGCAGAAAATTAAACACAAGTATTCTTTATATAAGAAAATATAAGTTATCCTGTGGCCCTCTTGAGTTTGTATAGAAAATAACTCTTATTTCATGTGCTAAAGAACTGTATCTTTCTGGCATTTCTTAGTGGTCCACAATCCTGGAGTCAGTTCAGAGTAAACAGCCAAAAAGCTCAATCCTTTGATTCAAAGGCACAGAGCACTAATTCCCCAGCATCATTATGTATTATCTTGGGGGAAGATGGAAGGTTACACAAATCAATATTTGTGGTAGACACATTAAGTGACTATGAGTTTGAGTATCAAAGTTCATTTTATGATGCTATGAGGACACAAGGATAAGTGATATTGCATACTTTAAACATTTTGTCACAGAACAGGGGAAACAGTCCCCATCATATGGGATTTTTAAAGTTGACATTTTGAAATCTTGCTGGTATTGAAATGCTATGTTCTATGAAATGTACTTTCAATATAACTTACTTAGCACTTCAGTGTAATTTACAAATATTAACTAACTTTCAAAATCACTGCAAGGTAGGTATTGCCATCTCCAGTTTACCACTTGAGGAGAATGAGGTTGGGTGCCTAAATCTCCTAAGGCTCCTTTAAACAGTTCTGCCTCTGGCATAAATGAGTGATGCCCAGAGAAGTTAAAGGACTTATCCAAGCCACAGAGGGAGTCAGTATCAGAGCTGGGATTAGAATTCAGGAGTATCTGACTCAATTCTCTGGTCAGATCACTAATCCACCCCTCTCTGTGTACTATGCAGCTGTATGTGAAGTCTTTCAATATTTTAGACCTTTTTATGTAACGCAAGGCCTACTTAGCTATTATAGGGGAAAAAAAGGAGTACTAGTGGCACCTTAGACTAACCAATTTATTTGAGCATAAGCTTTCGTGAGCTACAGCTCACTTCATCAGATGCATCTGATGAAGTGAGCTGTAGCTCACGAAAGCTTATGCTCAAATAAATTGGTTAGTCTAAGGTGCCACTAGTACTCTTTCTTTTTGCGAATACAGACTAACATGGCTGCTACTCTGAAACTTAGCTATTATAGGTAAGTATTCCTCAATTACTGACCCTGTTTTAATAAAACATATTTCATTAAAAGAAATCTCTATTTACAATTTCCAGTGATTTCCCCTCCCGCATGAACTGCATTGTAAAAGTCAGTATTTGTGTGATTTTACAGAACTTTGCAAAAGTGTACATTTCAATGCAGTGCCTGCAGCCAGAACACTCACTTGCAAACTAGTTGCCAATGATTATTGTTTAAACAGTGGGTAGCAGAATATAGCTGTTTGAGTAGGAAAAACATGGAGATATTCAAACAGTCATGTGTTTCATGATATAGAACATCAAGGGATGAAAAGGAAAGACATAAAGGGAAGGGTGCAGCAATATTTCCTGAAGATAAGCTGGAACCATTTATACAAGGTATGAACATACTGTATGAACTGTATTGGCTGGCATGATAATGATTAACTTCCAGTGTTAGCGAAGAGCACCTAATTGCCAATGTCATTTTGGTAAGGGAGGTAGGATTTTATAATTAAGAGCTGGCAGCTTATGAGGCCCAGCCATGTGAGACTACCAGTTCACTACCACTACCTCTTGGGTTAGAGTGCTGCAGTGTTTTGTGTCAAAGCTTTCATTAATTTAGAAGCTGTTATTTTTAACACTAAAATGAAATGAATTCCATTTTTTAAACAAATCATGATCTTTTGTAGTTATTACATATTCCATTCAGGGATGTCAAAGTGGTGTACAAAGGTGGATAAATTCTATTCTTCTTCTTTCATGGATGAGTAAACAAAGGCATAAAGAGTTTAAGTGGCATGCCCCAAGTAAAGCAACTCAGTGGCAAAGTCAGGAAGGGCATTTGTAAGAGTATTAGTCAGACCACTAGATCATGCTGCTTTTTCTTTGACAATCTTTGAGTCATTCCAAATAATAATAAAGGGAAGGGGCCTTCTACCTGTCAGCCAAATTGTTTGTATGAAGTTGATGCCATAGGTTTTCATTTTTAGGCTGCTTTCACCCAAATCCTCAAAAAAAAAAACCTGCTTTGGGGTTTTTTATTCAAAACAGCTACTGCATGCAAGTGAATTACTGAAAATGTGAATTTTACAACAAAGTAAACCACAATGTAAAGTAATAAGAATGTTACATTGAGTTCAACTTTGAATTCCCTAGTGCCTTTTGGGGATGGGAGACATGGAAGAAGGGAGAGTGAGAATTCTGTTTGCACTGATTTAATACTAGTTGTATGTGTTCATAGAACTACCCGATTGCCTAAAATGAAAAGGATATTCAAATTATGAATTTTGAACATTGATTAAAAACAAGTTTTATTCAGGCTTCAGAGCTGTTGAAGCCCTGAGGCCCCAGTCCTGCAAAGCAGTAAATGTTGGCATAACTTTAAGCATGAGTCAGAAGCCAGAAAAGAAGGTGGAACATGTGAGATTTTTAGCTGCCCACATGTGAGGGAGCCAAGTTAGCACAGGTTGCCTGTAAGTCTGGTTATGAATGAGGGGAGCCTCAATAGGAGGAAATACCTTTCAGTTTGTATACTGTGATGGGTTGAGTGTGGGGAAAACGGTGGCAGGTGGGTTAAACTGCAGTAAGAATTGGGGGTAGGAAGGCACAGATGCATTGATTTTATATTGCCTACTTTTGCAGCAGTTGTGTTGATACAGTTACCTTAGGCATGATGAGCTTTTGGGGTATACTTGTATCTGCCTATACATAGAGTAGTTTGATCTGAGGTCACTAGAGTTACACTAGGAAAAAAATATGGTTGTTATAGGCTATTCTCTTTAGTGCATTTGGGCCAGATTTACAGAAGTATTTTGGCACCTAAAGATCCAGGTAGGTACTTAACTCTCATTGATTTCAGTGGGAGTTGGGATTTCCAAAAGTGCCTACTAAACACATGACTGTATCATTAGGTGCCTAAATACTTTTAAACACCTGGCCCTTTTGCACTACAAAAGGAGGACTAGCCCACAGTATGTGAGAATAGAAGCAAGATATGGTCTGCGACGTTGTCACACTATCAGCCCCCTCTGGGATACTGCTGCTACTACACTGTTGTACTACTTTGTGTGGAGACTCTGGAGGGAGTGCTGCTGCTACAAGAACCTCAGCTGTAATTACTGTATTATCCACCACCACGTATGTACCACTCAGGAGACTGTAGATGAAAAAAGCCTCATAGAGCCAAAGATGTACCAAGCTTGTCTATGTTAGATCTTCTTGAAATTGTTAGAGAACCATCTGAGTTACAGATGGATGAACTTTCCTTTAAATTGTATCTAACATTAATAAAATCCATGTTTATTATGTTACAGAATACATCATGTAGTACAAGGCATTTAGTAACTGGTGAATTAGTTTAGAGGTAACAAAGGAAATTAAGGATTCTATAAACTGTGTGTATATACACTAGTAATGAAAAATGTCAGTATTTCAAAATTTCAGAAATGTATTGAATAGAAATTGCTCTTTTAAAAATGTTGTAGATAACAAAGATAGTAAAAACTTACTCACGTTATGGTGTTTTCACAAATGAAATAGTTAACTGTGAAGCAATCCTACAAAGCCAAACAGAACAGTACACTACAGGATAACATGCTAAAATATAAAATGCATACTATAATGCATAATACAACATGTCAAAGAGGAGAATAATTTAAGACACATAGAAAATAATGGATATATGGCTCTCGGCAATTGTTTTCAGTCTTCAGCATCCTCTTGCAGCAAAACCTCACACTGCAACACTGCAACAACTCTATCTCAATTTCCCTCCCTCTTTGATGGGCAAATTGCCATCTAGTGCAATGCCTGAGGGTTCTTTGTTATGACCCTGGCTGGGTCATTAATAGTCTCTCTCTCCTATCAGTGTGATAAAAAGTTCAATACGTCAAGAAGCCAGTTACTCTGGAGGACAGGTTAGCAATTCACCGGCCCTCCTGAACATGATTCACTCATTCAGTTTTAATAAACCCTTTGCTGGATCTGAATGTGGAACCCAGGCTCACCCACTCCTAAGTCAGGATCCCTGCATGAAGCAGTTGGAATCAATCTCTCCTGACCCCTTATGGTTCCCCTGAGCTGCTGTTGAAGGGTCTTACTTTCAGTGTCTCCTCAGCCTCTCTGACAGCTATCCTCCCCTTCTGACTTGCATCCTTTTTATTTCCCCAGCTGTTGTGAGGCTACCATCCAGCCCCAGCTGAGGAAACAGCCAGTTTCCGTTAACCCTTTAACAGCTGAGGCCTCATGGGACCTGTACACCCCATGATAACGATCTGAACTTTCAGAGAAAGTAACAGAATTGTTTGATGTACAGTGAGGCTCTTAGAGACCAGTGCTCACATTATCAAGTGTGCCAGTTTAATGCAATAGTTACAAGATTAAGTTGTTAATTCATGATAACATTAAACCTCATAAATATTGAATATCTATTTTAAGAATAGTCTTAAAAAAACATTGCCAATTTCTTTGGAATGTCAAAATATGCTACACTACATAGCACATTCTTATGTTAGGCCTTTACATTTGGAATCCTATGTGCGGTAAAGGGAATAAATATTTTTCCTGATGAGAGAAATCAAAGCTGCATGCTATTTCAGTGAAGTCAAGCTGACACCTGCAGAGAAGCAAGCCATGACATTTTAGCTGACTGCTCTCCCTCTCTCCCACTCCCCCAGTTGTGGCTTGTTTGTTCATTTTATTTACCCTGACAGACAAAAGGAGCCTAGATGAATGTGTTTAGATGAGGCTTTGGCATACTTTCCCATAATTCATATTTTCTTCTCCCCTGTTTAGTAAGTAGTTCCTACATGCTAGTCTTATCTACATGTGACAGTTCTACAGAGGGAAAATGCACTTGAACACATTTGTATTAACTCCAGTACTCCCCGCCTTCCTGATTTCTCAAACATAGCTACATTTATCAAGATAATAAGCTTCAGGTTTCATAATAAGAAGAGATCTATTTTCATGTCAGCCTGGCATAGTCCTGACTGACTGAGCTAGTAAGATCCTTAAAAATATGAATTTAGGATCAATAATATTTATAGCCCCATTTATAAAGTAGAAGTCAAAAGCATGTAAAAATACTGAATTTATTAGGGCAACTTACTCTAGGGACTGTACATTTACTAACCTCTAATCCTGCCTCTACTATTTAGCATCTCCGAGTCTAACAAAACAAAAATAAATTGAAGGTGTTCATAAGGGGGGAAAAGTACATACAGGAAGCCCACAAATTATCTTGATTGTGTCCTAATATTGCAGAGTTTACTGTATCCATCAACCAGTCTTTTCCTAGCTGCATCTTATTTTTGTTAACTGTGGATGCCATTAAAGAATACAATAAAGTTATGGTAATGGAATTGAAATATATTTTATTGCATCAATATAAGTTCCATTTACTGTGTAATATGACAGTGCTTAATAATTTTATATTACAAGCATAATTATAGTATCAAATTAGTAATTTTCACAAAGTACTTGCATTAGATGCTCACATGATATGATGCAATATATGTCAATTCTCTATGGCACAGTAAGATACACATTCATTTTAACGGGAAAGCCAGAGAAGCAGCACACTGTAGCATCTGATGGTCCTCTTGAAGCATTTTGGAAAGACGCCTATCCTTTTGTGGGACACACATTTTACTTATATTATTCTTGTAAGCCAGGTATCCTTGCATCTTTTAAACTGCTGAAGACATACTGCATTTCAAAATGTGAATAACTTTCTTTAATAATAATTTCAAAGGGCACCATTCAGCTATTGTTATCACAGTGAGCAGTTCCTTACTCTGTGGATAGTCCCATTAATATTAGTGATGCTACTCATGGAGAAAGATCCTACTCATTGTGAGTAGGATGACAGAATTAGGCTCATATTGTTTGAAAGCAAGCTAGTTCAGCCTCAAAACAGGACTGGGTGGTGGATAATGGGATTAATTTATGTGCCACTGAAATGCAGCTTCTTCTAGGGTGGAACATAGCAGCTTTTTAACACTTCACATCAATGCTACACATCAGTTTTAAGACAAAAAGTTTCAACTGGATGCACTACTCTTCACTATCTGTGGAGTTTGTGCATGTATATTTTCCTTCAGTGTTTTACATGAATGTTATTACTTGTTCATGTACAGATAACCTATGCATTTTAATTCTTCTTTCAGAGTGTTTTTTTTATCTGGAGAGTTAGTGTAGTATCATATCATGCATTTTAAAAGATATCCCAATATTTTAATAAACACTTTAAAAGAATCCACCTTAAATACTAGTTTCCTATACTAGAAAGTTCATCAATATCTGGACAGCCATGCAGGCAGCTAGGAGGCCAGTCCATTAATGAAATGTTAATGACTGAATTAGACCTGTAATAACAGAAGTAGGATGCACTGCTGTGAGTCCATTAGCATCAGCAGAGCCTGCTGGGGAACAAGTAAACACAACATACAAAGCAAATGTCTACTGATGAAAGGTTTGTGTTGCTATAAAGGTGTTCAAGACCCAGAACTACATGTACAATGCAGTGCTATCCTAAAAGATTTTCTTAATAGGCATTCTAACCTGGTTTACATTTGACAATGAAATAACAAAATGTGTGTGATGGCATTCATATACAACCCATGCTCCACTGTCAACCCAGACCACACTGACAATAGCAAGAGGGATTGAATAGTTTAGTGAACCTCCATATTACTGAGGTTCAAATCCAGCCCAGGTTCATTATGGTGTAAAGTTGTTACCACTCGATGGATGCTCGGCCACTGTGGAAAATGAGCTTCATGGTCCCTGACTAAAGACCCAATAGACCTCACAAATACCACCACTGTAGCTGGCACTATTTACAGATGCTACTAAATGTTTATATCATGCCTTAAAGGTAGATTAAGTGTAACACTTTCCATAAAGCACAATATATTTCAATGTAAGTACCAACCTAGTTAATGGTTTTACTGGTGATCATTTTGCCCAAACCATTTAGCTAATGTGCCTATCCATAGTCATAAGGAATAGTGGTGGATTGTAGGAAAGATGTTAGGGAGGGGGCTGACTGCTGGGATGGGGAACTAAGAGTTCAAACTGCTCCACTTCTTCCCTTTCCCAAGCCCCGCAAATTTGAAGTCAATCCCTGCCCACAAAATGGGAGAAAAAATATAAACACCTCCTCTCTCTCTCAAAAATCTCACCTATTTCCCATCCCTTCCCCAAGTCCAAAGGCTGCAACTTTCCCTTTCACAACTGTCAGACCTCCAGCTGGCCCCTTACAGCTTCTGTAATGTAGCTGTAAATTAACATAAAAATTATGTGTATCCACAGCACTCTGAAAATTGAAACATTGGGGTCAGCATAGAATAAATAATTTTAATATAAAACAAATAATCAAAACCATGCTGTATGGTAGTTCTCATATTTCAGTAATGTACTTGAAACCAAAGATATCAAAGCCAGAGAGTGGGGTGAATTAGGAAGAATTGGGATGGGTAAATTCCCACCAGCTATTTCAAAACAAAATTTGCACTCAATGGCAAGTTCCCTGGGCAGAGAACAAGATGAAGTAGGAGTTGGGCTGGGAAGAGGATCTGAAGAGAGTGGCTAAGATAGAGAGGAGTAAGCGGACGGCCAAAGGTCAATCAGGGAGCAATAACATTGTTCAGAAAGAAAGCACATACAGCCTAGAAAACAGATAATTATTTTAAAGCTGAGGAAGTTGGTGTAATTGTGTGACCTTCTCCCAAGGTGCTCAGCAGGATGGGTGCAGGGATGGAGGTAGTGCTTCTAGACTGGTATCCCAACGACTGAATGAAAATAGAGTCAACTGCCTTTTCACCTCTAGAATCCACACTGAGGATGTTGAAACATATTGGCAGGCAGCATGGGGAATCTTGCATCACTACACTCTGTTCTGTGTCTAGAGCTCAATACATCTTGTTGGTTTTCAGTTTGCACTGATTTCACTCCAAGCGTAGACAGCTATCTAGTTCCACCAGCTATTTTCAGTACCATGTTACTTATACTTGGACATTTAATAGATGATCTGACAACAGTAGTTGAAGGCAGAGCCTGTCCACACTAAAGCTATTACTGGTGCAGCTGAATCAGTGAGGGTTTTTTAAAAAAGTTCCCTAGGGTAGACAAGGCTGCTGAGAATGGAACTATTACATCCTTTTAAAAAGTGCCATGTGCACTCTCCCAAGTGCTGGAGATGATGCTTCTGCTTCTTTACTGCTGGGTCCTGCCGTGACCTCTCTGTGATTCGTGGAATTGTCCATGGAGGAAGTTCTTATCAGGAAGCTCTAGTATCAGGGTTCTAGAAGTGTTCCATGCTCTCTTTCCTAATATCATGCCTGGGCATCCAGAATCTGGCCGTTAATATAAATTAACACTGTTGAGAAATTCATAGGTGGATACCATGGTTATAAAGTGAGCTGTGCTTTAGAACATTTAGCCCCTCTTGAGTGACAGATTTCTCTCTGGTGACAGATTTCACTACCTTCACCCCTCTGTAGGTGGAACCATGGGGTCCTCCCACTTTTAGACTGAGTCTCAGGGGTGCAGCCCCCTGTTTTACCATCTGTGAAGGAACTACATGTCCCACTATATTCATCACCTGGAAAACCCTTCCCTCCAGGAGCCAGTGGCCAATGGTTGATTAAAGTGACTCAAAACAGCTGCTTCAAAACAAAGTATTATTTGTTCACTGAAAAGAAACATATCTTTCAGAGAAGTGAGTTAAAACAACAAAAGGCCTACATGCCCGGGTCTTACCTCATCTTTGTCTTTTCCTTGTAAATTTTGGTAAGTGCCAATCAGCCCAGAAATCCTTTCTGGTTGGAAGAGCCAGCCAGCCATCCCCTGCAGCATTCTTTGCCTCTCTCTCACAGCAGATTCCTTAAGCAGCTGCTGCCCACTCACCCCACCCTTCCTCTCTAGACAGGGTTTTTTAATGGTTTGCGGGGGGCGGGGGGGGGTTAATCTCAGGCTCAGGACTGGGAAAAATAAAACTATTAGTCTGGCTATAGCCATGCAGGTGAACATCTCCCAATAAACATATTGCTCCCATAAGGTCCTTTGGTAATGTTCCTGGAGATATCTTCATCATTGTTTCATCTCTTCCCTAGTTTTCTCTTTTCTCCTTTGATTTAACTCTCTGCAGTATGATAGATTAATGGGCAGGTACACTGATGTACATATAACAGCCATAACAATACAGCATGATATAAACATATACCCTACAGTGTAGCTGTGGCAAAGCGGTATCTGATAAGAGTCCAGTGGTTAAGGCACAAGCCTAAGATTTAGGATAGGTGGGTTCAAGTCCTTACTTTGTCTCAGACTTCCCATGTGACCTCAGGCAAATCACTTTGCTTCTTTATGCCTCAATTCCCCATCCTTAACATGGAGGTAATAGTACTTGCTCACCTCAAAGAGGTGTTGTGAAGCTAAATATAATGTGACTTGCTCAGAACCCTGGTAATGATGGACTGTAGACAAGCATCTCTCCTCCATGCTTCTAGGTGTGGTGTTGCAGGCATTCTCTCAGCTCAGTGCTCCCTTTAGTCATTGTGGTGCCACAACAGTCTGTCATATGTGGCCTATCCCTCTGACCAGGTCACTACTCAATCCATTCCCCTCTGAGGTTAACAGAAGAGTCCCAAATAGGAAACCCTTTATACTTTGCCCATGTGTGATCTGTTGTTCCTCACTGCTGCTTCTTTTCCAGTTATGGTGGTTCCTTCTGAAATCCACTCCCTGCCTCTCTCTCACAGCAGCTGGCTGACCGCTCTGTCTCTTGCTTTGGAATGGTCACTCTGTCTCCTCATGTAGGAGTTTCCCCCCCTCAGCCCTCTCTCTCTGTGGCTAGGAGTTATGTTCCATACAGTCTCAAGCAATAGCTTCCTCCTCCAGACAGGAGTTGCCCCTCAGCCTGCTCTCTGGAGCTGGGGGTGTGACTTAAATCAGCTGTAAGGCTTTTATTAGCTCCCTTCAGCTGAGTACCCTTTCCAGTTAGCCTTCCACTCTGGAGAGTTCAGCAGGCCAGCCTGCTCCCACCAGTGTCTTCTACTATGAGAGAGGAGGAAGCCTTTATGCTGTTCTCCTCCCAACCCCTTTCAGTCGGTTGGGTAAGAAGGGAGCCTTGCCCTGTCTTCTGTGCGATGCATCTGGCCCTTAAAGGTACAGTGTCAGAATTCCTTCCTCAAATGCCACTCAGTTCCAGAACCCTTAGGTCTCTCTCTATGTACTTTAGAGGGAATGCAAGGTGGCAGGGTGAGCTGACCAGTAGACACTACTCTCCTTGATGGCAGACCACCCCAACACATATGTCCTCTGGAAGCCACTCTATCCCATAGACAGGCGTGGTCAAAATTAATACCTAGCCATGCACCTAGCCAGGGGGTTCTTCTTGCCTGGTTCCACAAGAAAGTCTCTTATGTCTTTGGCAATATTAATAATAATTTTAAATACTGACAGTTTGTCTAATTTCCAGAGTATTTCAATTGTAGAATTTTGGTTTGTTGGTACAAGCAATTGTTTGCTGAACTACTATAACTCAGAAGGACTGGGTAATGGATACTATTTAATTATGAAGAACACAGTGAGCTAATTATGTGAGCTAAAGAAATAAATATGCTATGCACAAAATAAATCAATAAGCCATAGGAAATAGTTGTATTAACTGTAAATCCTATAACTAATTCCTCCTGCACAAAGTCCCACCATATATTTTCTAAACCATTCTCTGCACTATTACACTTCTGTGGTCCTAAAGTCTAAGTGATCCTTGTTAAATAATATTAATATTTTTCTTTTCAGAAAAGCTACTTTCCTGGTATAGCGAGTTGAGTGAGTCATGCTGTCTATAATTTGCTTGTCAGCAGTGCTCTGTTTTTCTTCGTTTTGACATTTTTACTTGTTTCCTGAAGCCTTTGTCAGCTTTCTTATTGCATTTTCACTTGGCTATCAAAATCGAAGGGAACAAGTTCTGTACAGTATTTGCAATGGTGAGCATGATACTAGATCTGAAGTTCAGACCATACAATGAAATGGCCCATGAAGATTAGGTCAGAGACAAATAATAACACCTGACAAAAGAGTATCCATTTGATTAGAGCTACTGCAATACTGCTTTCTCTGCAGTACTTCTTGAACCCATGACTACCATGTTCATATTTTGGACATATCAGAAAATGGAGAGACATTCAATGAAGTACATTTTACATCTGATCACTGAAAATTGAGGATTGATTTGTTTGTTACAGATTAGTTCTTTCAACACGTGATTATCTTAAACATATGCCGATAGTACTATTGCAAGTTACTGTAAAATAATAGCCTCGCTTGGGCTTTTTCCTGACTCCCCTGAAGTCAATGGTAAAATCTCCATTGATTTCAGTATCTACGATAGAGTTCGAAAAGGGTGTGAAAATATTCCCTCTCCATTTTTGGCATGAAATTGTTGCTCATGAAAATGAAGGACTAATAGTGTAGCACTGACCTTGGACATCCATAATGCAGATAGATGCGGGAATACGTAAGACTCTATACTGAGCTTTGCCCAGGGGTCCCAGTTCAGACCTTTTTTCTATTGTCTTTGTTTCTTTAAAGTGAGGTTAGCACTCATGACACGTGGCAGATAGATATCCTTAGAGAATGAAGACCTTTATTTATTCATACAACAGGTATAGCACAGACTGTAGCAAAGCTCTCGATGTCCCCTTGAGCTTCACCAATATCTCTTGATGCCCCTTTGGGCTGGCAATGTTCTGGAAGCCAAACTTTCTCCTAGTGAATTTGGCCCACGGCCTACTTTGTGGCATTCCGTTTGAAAAACCTTTTCTAAATTTTTAGGATACAAACCTTGAAAGGCTGCTGCTGTGACAGTACAACAGATACTGTGCTTTGCTAATGCAGGTGGCCTAAAGACACAATTGTGTAAAAAGAGAAGCTACTGAAAGGTAAATAAAATGTATTTTGTTGACATACTAATTGTTCACTTCATACTGTAGATTGCTTTGTATTAAACTTAACTAATTGAAATAGTTAGCAGGATTCAAATTAAAAATATATTGAAGTCATATTTTGTTAGCAGTTCATCAGACCCTTTCCCCCTCTTGGTGGTGGTATTTATAAATTAATTCCATTATTATTTATTAGTATTAATTATTGGATTTGGAAGCAGCCAAATGTGTGCTAGGACTTCACAATACACAGCCAGGTTCCCTGACTGTAGGAGCTTACAAGCTAATTTCAACCATGATTCAGTGTGGTGGGGAGGGAAGTTATTAGGAGTTAAGGGAGCATAGTAGGAAGAGGAAAAAAAGAGATGGGCCAGATCTGTACGCTAACATGACATGACGTAGTAAAGAAGGTTTGGGTGGGTCACTTATTTTAAACAAATAAAATAAATGTCCTAGTTGGGGAGAAACAAAGGGATTCAGAGACGGGGATGATGTTGTGAGGCAGACAGGCAAGGAAGATGATCTTTGTGGCTGCATTATTTTTTTAAGCAGTGTATCAGCAGGTGATAGTGTTGGAGTCTGGAGAGAAGGTGGTTATCATAATTAAGGCTGGAGATGAAGATGGTCTGGAAAGAGTGTTTGTGTGGGCAGAAAAAAGAGGTCAGATCTAAGCAGTGCTATAGAGAAGGAGGATTTGGACTTGGTCTGGATGTAATGGGTGAGCACATCTTTCTCTGCCTCAGATCTTAATTTTATTTGTATATTGTATACAGTATTTTAACTGTCTAAAAGTACTAGCAGCCAGGGATGGATTCACCACATAAATTGAAATAAGCAAATAAAACAAGTGACATTTCTCTGTTATAAAATAAGCACATTCTGAAATTATAAAATATGCACAAGTTCCGAGTCCTGCCAGCTGATGTGTGTAGGCAGACACTTTTGTTCCTATATTTGAGGGGTCTGTGAATAGGTGAGGCCTTCCCCATGGATAAGCTTGTAGAACTGGGTGGCTTAATGTTTTTACTTAATAGATTACAAAGTTTTTAAAGGAGCTGTTCTGAGCTATCAGACACTATCTCTATTACAATATGCGAAAAATATTTACTTTTCTTGACAAAATAGTTATTTGTATTAATTCTGCAGATTCCCTTTAAATACAAAACAATGAATTTATACATGTGATCCTCTTCCCTTCCCTCCATAATTTAATATGGATTTTGAGAGAGTCTGGAAAAGAAACCAGGAAACCTCATGATGAAGTTGCTTAGTACATCTTTATCTCAAGCCTCTTTCTCATTTATTAAAGGTGCATATATACAGGACCATTGACAACAGTTTTTTTTTTTTTTAAAGTAAACTCAAAGACCTTATTTAAACTGGTCACCAATCAAAAGTCAGTATTTGCCTAGAGATCCTGTACGGTAACATGTGAGATCTCAGCAGGAAGTAACTGTGGTAACCATACAAGTTCACTCATTTCTTGTAGATATCTTTTTGGACATATCTGTGGGCTAGTGGTGACTTTTTGATTCCAAAGTCTAGGTATTTCTTTGTTGTGTCCTTCATGAGAAGCTCTTATCAACGTTGGTGGGAGTCTGCTGATGGAGTAATTGTAGGTTGGAATCCTCTGTAAGGATCACGTACTTTCAGATAAAGTTACCAAGGGAGCAAGCAGAAGGGTCATTTATCAAAGTCTTTGTAGACCACATTTCTAGGAGGATTAAACAATAAGGAATATCAAATTGTCCAATTTTGGCACTGACTTACATTAAGAACGGTGTAGAACTTCCTTGCCCCAGCCATCCTCAGGAAGATGCATACTGCTTCTCAAAGCACCCCTCATGGTTTTGAAGACATGACTAGGTCTTCTTCTCTCCCGCTTTACAATCATGAGGCTTTTGCCTGGGATGTACAAAGGGTGAGGGAAACAATTCTTGTGTTGCACGCTCCTGAATCAGTCACATACTGTTTGCAGTGTAGCGTGATGCTAAAATAGTGATGGCAGGTCAGACTACTATAAGAAATATGTATGTATTAGCAAAATTATTGCTTGTACTATACCAGAAAATGCTAATCAAGTGGGATATGCCAGAAAATCAGTGGTATGCATCTTCAGAAAGCACACCAATATAGATGTTAGAACTTGCAATACAATGAATGTTGGACAGTCTTAATCTTTACTCCATCATTAAACAATGAGAAATATTGGGTTGTTTTTGTTAAGGATTAGGAAAATGCTTTTGGAAACAGACAAACATTTGTCCCTGCTGGAAGCTACTTCAGCTGTAATGCATCATTATGCCTGACCAGCCTAGAAACCTTGGAAAGACAAAATATGTACAAGCTGGTTGTTAAGCATATGTGGTATGTTTTGCCTTGTCACCTGGCAACGAAAAGGTTTTTCTAAACAAATTTTACATGTTGCCAAAAGTCCAACTTTTTGAAACACGTAAGCTGCTTTTGAAGATGTTGATGCTGATTTGTCAAATACAACCCAAGGTACATCTCTGTCAGCAGAGCAAATTCTGTAATTCTTCGTGTTTCATATGTTCTGCCAATAGAAGAATTTAATTTTATAAAATGTAACTAACTTATTTATTTGCTATCTTACTTAGTGCCTATAACAACAGCACCTAGACAGTGTGCAAAAAATAATAAAACTATACTGACCTCAAAACTAACTCATAAACTCTCCTGCCCTTCATAAAAAAATAAAAAACCCAAAAAGCAAACACACCCCCCGAACACACACATACACACACACACACACACACGTCTGTCCTGAGACATCCAGCTAATGAGAACAAAAAATAAAACAAACAAACCTTGTTTATAACGAACAATCCCCAGATTCTCTGCATAGATGGGGATTGATGTTTTATAAGATTTCTGGAAAAATTGGTAAGAATTTATTTTAAAAAATAATAATAATATAAGATTCACAGTATCTGAAAGAGAGGAAATCAAATATGAACTGCCCTAAATCTAGGTGTTATTTTAAAGCCAATAAGAAAAGCAGGTGGTATGTGATCCTCTAAACTTTCACTATGAGTTTTAAGCAGAATTCTTAAAGATCCTCCTGCTATACTCCGATGAACTTTAATAATGTAATGCATTCTATAACTCCCTTAATCTCATTTATATGGTCTATATATCCATTCCCATCTGCTTACCAATATATTTATCCTTTACCATCAGCCTCTTCCTCCCCTGTCCCTAATAGTGTCATTGATGATACAACCCAGTGCTTATGTGATCACAGTTCATTACCATGCTGAAGGTGATTGGGATTTGCACAAACAATGGAGTGTGACATCATTGAATGAATCAGGCAGGCAGGGGGAGTCAACTGATTATAAACGACACAGCTTCTGTAATGACCCAGATAGCTGGGGAGTCAGCAATGATGAGTAGACCCCCTTAACATCATCCTTGATAGCAGAAAAAATTACACCCAGAAAATAAAGATGGATGGTTTCAGTATGATTCAAACACAATTTTAGTGATTCCATATTACTAATACTGACATCGGAAGGAATTTGAATGCCAAAAAATGAGTAGTTGTCACTGGATGTGCACTCCATAAAACAGACACAAGCACTAGAGTGCCACATAATGGGAGTGTGCGCAAAGAAAAAAGTATTCAGATTTTTTTCTATTGCCTTAATGATAAAATAAAATAAAAATTGCTCTAGCTTCTTGGGCCATAAAGGAAAAAATAGACTTTTAAATGATAAAACAATAGTAGCCTCTTTGCTGAATGATGCAGCACTTAGTAATAATGCAGTACATTTTGGAAAGATCTGTATTTTTTCAAAGACAAACATCAAATAGAAAGAAAAAGGTTATGTCACCTTCACCCTCACAGTACTGTCATTTATATGCTATCAGCTCATTAAATTCACATTAGGATACTCCATGGGACTTTAGGAGCTATTAGTGCACCTAAAATGGCATAACAAAATCTCAGTTCACTTTAAGAGAGATGGCATTGCGACATTTTGTATTTCATCACTGAATTATTATAGTCTCAGATGCATTCTGCTGTGATGATAATGGAAGGAGGAATACTAGAGAGGAAAGCTGTCCATTTGTTTATCCCCAGGGAGAGAAAAAGCAAAGTTTGATAAAAAACTAGAGTGAAAGTAAAGCATTAACAATTTAACCCCTGTAGCAATGCTAGAGAACACACAGGATTTTTATAATCTGCTTTCTAGGATGTTTAAATAAATAAATAAATAAATAAATGTTTGTGTATTGGGAGATGCTTCAGGGGATGAAAGGTGCAGTGAATGTAGTGAATGAATTTAGACATCCTGGTCTTTTATAGATGAAGGCTCTGGTGGCAGACATAAAATACCTTCCTTCACATAAACACTCCTGAAAAAAATCTAATAATTCAGTTATTCTAATCAAATTTGATTTTATTGTCTCCTCTTTTTTTTTCTGACTTTCATCAACATCAGTTACAAAGTGTGGTGCTATAGGTAAATCTGCAGCATTATGTTTGTCTAATATACAATTTCACACAAGGCTACCACTCTAACGGAACTCTACACCCAGGGAAGAACAAGCTACATTGCATTAGCCTTAGCTGAAATCATCTGCATGTATTGGAAAACATACTAAGAAAACCTCAATAACCTTTAATAAATGGGGTATTTATCTAGAATAGTAAGCTATGTTTTATATTTTCTTCAGCTAAGGAAAGAATAGCACTGCTCGGAAGATGAGTGTTTTACAGCGCTGTTTTTCCTCTCTCTCTCTCTCTCTCTCTCTCTCTCTCTCTCTCTCTCTCTCTGTATATGAATAGAAACTAGAATATGTAGAACAGGATTTGAACTAAATTTTTAAACTACTGTAAAGATTAACTAATTCTATTATAGATCTACATGAATGATGTGTTTTCAGCTACAGGAAATGGGAACAAGAACACTCATCGGAGTTCAATCTTTTTTTATTCAGACTTGATATATTTTAAAGTTAAACAAAACCTTTTGAAATATTCTGTGCTCCTGAAAAGTGATTCCTTTCCATTTTCTGTGGCGCAGTAATGTTTGGGAATCAGGAAAGTAGCCTCATTTCAGAGAGAGCCTTCAGAGCAAAAAGACAATACTTAGAGTTAAAAACAGTGAGAAATTTTGAATGAGCACATGCACACAGGATGGAACTCATTTCTATGGAGAGGGCCAGAACAAGGACTATAAACTACTCAAGTCCTTCTTAAACCCCCAAATTGGGCTTATTTGGGATTTATGTCATGTATAAACATTGGGCTGGCATTGAGGTGAATTTCTTCCAGGCATAGGGAGGTCAAAGATACAGGCAGAGTTACTGCAAAAGAAAGCTTTGAGTCTTGAAAGGAGTGGGAAAAATGCCAACACTGGGAATAGTCTCCCAATGAATGCACACCTAATGTCCTCATCCCCTTCTAAATGTAGTGTTGTATTATGTCTACTTGGTGATTTATATTGTAATCTCTTTGGAGCAGGTAGTATGTTCTTTGTTAGATTCTCCACATGTTGAAAAGAACAGTGTACGCTAAAACTCAGCCTGTTTTGAGTGGTCACTCCAAGGACTAAACAATTGGCAGTACAATGGAAACAGTTTTCTAATAAAGGAACAGCAGGACTGTACTCAGTGCTTTATTCACTGGTATGCTCTGGCTGCTTTACACGGCTCTGGTGATGTGAAGCAGCCATGAACTTGAATTACAGCTGCTTACTTAAGACCAGAGTTCAGCTGATGGCCATTGGTCCAGTGGCACAGAGCAGCTTGAGCATAATGGTGAATCTGGTCCACTGCGTTTGAGGATACTTTGGGACAATCTTCGAAATCAGAAAATTGTCCAATAAAGGGTTGAAGTACAAGTTCTTCTTCAAATAGCATCACCGTGGATGCTCCATTTCAGGTGTGCCTGTGACCCACCTCTTAGATCAGAGGTTTTTGGTAGCAGTGCCGATTCAGCCCGCGCATGCACCCCACACATCCTCATGCCCCGTGCAGATGCTATACCAGGCAGCAGAGGTGAACCACTCTCGGTTCTTTCTCAACCGCCTTTGGCCCAAGATGGACTCTCCTGTGTGCCTGTTGTCTAATATTTAGTGTTCTCTCAGATAGTTACCTAACTTACAGTGTTATAGTTGTTGGAACAATTGTTCAAACAAACAACCCCCTCTTTTTTATTCCTAGAGATAGTTTTATAGTTAGGAGATTTTTCCCCTTCCAGGGGTTAAATTTTTCATTAGTTTTGCCAGGAAAAGCCATGCTCCCTGGCTCAGTATCGATAACACGAAAATCAGTGGTACCAAAGACCGCACACCTACTTATGGTTCAGAGGAAATCCCATACCAAATGTTCGGTACCAGCTGCATTGGTACTGAAGCTGTGCTCCACAAGTTCCCACTTGGCCAAGTCGTTGATACCGTCGGTATGTCAAGAGTTTAGGTACGCAAAGGATCAGATAATACCTTCACAGCCGGACTCTCCTCTGTTAACAAGTGCCGGGGGTTTGTCAGTATCAAGCCTCTCTCTGTCACTGACCCTGCTAACACCTAGAGCACCACACTCGCCCTCACCTACTTTGCAAGCTGAACAGCTATTCTCCCCCTTGTGGAAGAGGACTCAGCAGAATCTAAAATTATTCTAAGACATGTCATTCTTCCTCTTATACTGATGTATTACAGGAGGATCGACCTCAAATGACACCCGCATGGCAGGAGCACAGATTGCTGCCTCCACCTATGCCATGCATGCCCCCGTCAGCGACCTTGCCGGGAGCCATGGGCATGCTATCTCAAGCAATTTACACGGACGTCCTCGCAACACTGGTGGGAACAGAGAAAAGTCCATTCTCCTTAACTCCCTTTACCACACCTATGCCAGAGGAAGAGACCTTTGAGGAGCAAGAGACAAGGCCTGTTAAGGACGTCACAGGTCTTACAAATATTTCCTCTTCATCTCCTGATGAAAATGTCATGCCCTGCCCCCACCTTCTCTGGCAGATGACTTCAGGTAGTTTCAGGACCTGATGAAGTGGGTTGCTGATATGCTGCAGACTCCCTTAGAAGAGCTTCAGGAGTCCCACCATAAACACCCAGGTATTTTACATGCTTCAACATCTATGAAAATTGTCATTCCAGCCAATGAAGATCTTAAGGGAGCCCTGTAAGATGGTTTGGTAAGCCCCTGCTACCGCTCTGCCTGCCTGCAAGAGGGAAGATAAAAAGTATTATTATGGCTAGGGAATCAGAGTTTCTATTTTCTCACCCAGCTCCAAATTCTCTAAGTCATGGAGGTCATTAATGAACCAGGCAGACTATATAACTCAAAGTCCACCATACATTAAGGACCACAAGAAGCTCTATCTCTTTGGTCTTAAATCCTCTGCTTCAGCCACACTTGAGTTTATGATAGCAAACCATCAGGTGCTCAAGGCCAAGCATGACCATTTAAATTATAACAAATTCAATTATTTTACTAAGCATCTGCCAGAAGAACACTGGGGCCAGTTTAAGTCCATTATACAACACTGTCAGCTCCTGGAAAAGACATTGCTGCAGGCCTCCTTAGACTGTGCTGCAGTGTCTGCCACATCCATCTCCACTTCAGTGGTCAGGAGAAGAGTCTTGGCTAAGCTGTCAGGTTTTCCGAGAGGGGTTCAGAGTACTGTCAAAGACCTCCCCTTTTGACAGTCACAAGCTCTTTGTGGACTCAACAGGTACATCTCTCCACACTTTAAATGACTCAGGAGCCATCCTGTGATCCCTAGGGATTTATACTCCTGTAAATAGAAGGAGATTTAGTAGGTCGCAGAAAGCACAAAGAGCACAGCCAACCCCATATTCAGCATATTGTAGGCCCTCTGAAGCTCTGGCCAACAGAACAAAATACTCAAAAAAGAAACCTCCATCAGCCTCATCTTCTCAGCCATCCATGTCCACCAAGCAACAGTTTGGATGGCTAAGTCAAGAGTCTTAACCATCCAACTGACAAGTCTTCCAGCTGCAACATCTTGTGCCTTTCCCTCCTTTCGGGTGCTGCCTCTCCCATTTTCAGAATGCATGGGGCATATAACATTGGACGAATGGGCTTTGGAAGCCAAAACATTTGGTTACGCTATCCAGTTCAAATCTATCCCTCCAACCCATTGCCCCTCTCCATCCCTCTTCAGAGAGCCCCCTCATAATCAATTACTAGATGAAGACATGATCTGTCTTCCACACTAGAACCAGTTCCTGCAACACAGGGGAAGGGGATTCTATTCAAAGCACTTTCTGATTCCCCAAAAGAATGGAGGGTGGAGGCCAATTTTAGACCTGAGGTTTCTAAACAAATACTGCACAAAACTGCACAAAACAAAAACTGCACAAAACAAAAACAATACTGTACAGAACAAAAATTCAAGATGGTGACCCTTGCAGCAATAACTCCTTCATTAGAAGCAGCACATTGGTTTGTGACTCTCGAACTACAAGACACATATTTTCATATTAATATTCATCCTTCACATGAGATTTTTTCAGGGTTTTTTAATAAAGACCCTACCAGTAGAGGGTACTCTCTTTTGGCCTATCTTTCGCACCAAGTGAATTTTAAAAGATTCTGGCACTAGTTACTGCTCATCTACGTTGTTTGGGTATAATTATTTTCCGGTACCTAGATGATGGGCTGATGGGGGCAGATTGTATCAGCAAGTGTTGACGTCAGTAAAGATCCCTGTTTCACAGCCTGGGGCTTCAAATCAACCTTGAAAAGCTCATTTTCACTCCACTACATTTTCACTCCACTCCACTGCACCGCCCTCCCAAACAGAAGTGGGATGGAGCTGCTTGTCCTCTTGGGTGAGGGTGGTTGCTCTGGGTTTCTGCTGTGCAGCTGGATGCCACCTCCCAGGTCCTAGTGCCTATTGTTGTCACCTTCTACATGTGCTGGGCACCCTGCCTGGCCACCATCCTGTTTCCTGTACAACAGTGAGTGCCCGCGGGGCAGTGGGGAAGAAGGATTGGGTAGGGCTGGGGGAAGAGAAGGGGATAGGGGAATGGGGCATGAGGGAGGGGGATGAAGAGGTGGGGTATGGGGCAAGGGCCAGTGAGGGTCGGGAGGGGCATGGGATGGGGAAGAGGCAATGGGTAAGAGGGATGGGATGGGGAAAAGAAGGGGATAGGAAATGCGGGGACGGGGGAACCGGGAGCCCATCTCAGCAGCAACAGCATCCCCTCGGCAGCAGCAGCAGCTCCAGCAGGAAGGCGGCTCCAGCAGGAAGGGCGCTGCAGCAGCACCAAAAGGCACCAGAGTGGTAGGATTGCTGAAGCAGCCAGTGCTGGAGTGGCCGCAGTTCCCATGCTCAGGTTGCCACAGTTGACAGAAGCAGCAGCAGCTGGGGCTCCCCTGTTAAACTGACCCATTTGTGTGAGCGGGGCAGGAGGGAGAGTGTGTGTGTGTGCGTGTGCGCGCGCGTACATGCATACTACCTCCACCCACCCCCAATATGTCACTCATAGGCATAGTTTGACTGCTAGGCAGAGCATACCTACTGTCCAGCAGATGTCTCTCATTAGAAAATCTCATCTCAAAGATTCAGGGCAGTCCTCAACTAACAATAAGGAATTTTCTTCAACTGCTGGGACACATGTCATCTTGTGTCTTTGTAGTGCAGCACGCCAGATTATACCTCCAAAGTCTACAGGGATAGCTTCAAATGGTTTTCAAACCAAGCAAACACAGTCTACGCAGGTTACTGTCTGTTCCCCAATGGTTTCTACAATCACTCAACTAGTGGAAGGACCCAACCAACACCTGCACAGGTGTTCCATTCTTGCAGAGTATTCCTACTGTAGTGATAACATCAGATGCTTTTACTTTGAAGTTAGTGGTGGGGGGGACATATGGGACCTCAGAATGTACAGGGAAACTGTTCACTACACGAGCAGCTTCTCCACATCAATTTTTGGAATTGAAAACCATCAAAAATGCTTGCCCACACTTTCTACTGATAATCAAATCAAAGTAAGTAAAGATAATGACAGGCAATATCAGGGAGCCGTCTCTCCCCATTTCTCTGTGCCAAAGCAATAAAACTCTGGAATTTGTGGATAGCCTACTACATAGTGATCTCAGCTTTTTACCTCCGAGTGTTCAGAACACGTTGGCAGATGAAAGCAGCAAGCAGACATTTCATTCTAAATTACGAACGGGAACTTATCTCCAGAATCCTCCACAAAGTATTCTTAGTCTGGGGATTCCTGGAGGTTGATTTGTTTGCCATGGCAGCCAATTATAGGCAGCGGGTATTGTAGCCTGAGGGAATCTGTGCCTCCCCAAATAGCCTGGCATGGCACCATCCATGCTCCGCCCTCAGCCACCCTCCTGCCGTATGTAGCCTTATTTAAGGGTATATCAGTTGCAGACATCTATAGAGCTGCAGCTTGGTCATCTGTTCATACTTTTTTCTAATCATCATGCTTTGGTACTTGCGGCAAGATCAGATGTGCTGTAGGCAATGCAGTTTTCTCTTCTGTATTGGACACTACTCCAAACCTCGTACCTCTTTGGGGGTGCTGCTCATGAGTCATCTGAAGAAGAGCCCCACAGAGACACTACTCAAAGAAGGAGAGGTTACTCACCTTGTGCAGTGACTGGAGTACTTCAAGATATGAGTCCCCACTGTATGATCCACTGCTCACCTTCCTTTCCCTCTGCTTTGGAGTCTCCCTTGTGGGTCTCTGGGGTGGAGAAGCAGCAGAGGGTGGTTTGCCTGCACAGCTTAATATAGCCTCAGTGCAGGGCACCAGGATGTGTAGGGTGAATGCATGGTCCAAAGGGGCACTGCTACCAAAAATCTCTGATCAAAGATGCAGGGTGCAGGTGCACCTGGAGTGGAGCATCCACAAGGACACACATCTCGAAGAACTCCAGTTATTGCACAAAGTGAGTAGCCTCTCCTTTCACTGCCCAGTACAAGGGGTCAAAGATTATTATTATCTAATAATGTTATGGGGGAGGGAGATCATAAATTATTATATGTGAACACTGAGACCTAGAATCTAAAATGAGACAGCAGAGATACATAAAGAGAGCATGTATATGCTGGAACCTAGAATGGGACGGAGAAAGAGATGCAGTGGGTATAATCTGTAAACAGAAACAGGAGGCCCAAAAGTGGAGCCAACCCCGAAGAGCACTGTGTGCGGAGTGATCCAGCCAAAGGGGCTGTGGTTATAAATTAAAAAAAAAAAAATTCAAGCCCCAACATGTAAATATATCAGTTTAGTTAGGAAAAAAGCAACATATTTTTGACTACAAAAACAGGTCCCAAAGAAATCAACCACTGCATGAAAAATGACGTTTGTGTGTCTACTAGCAGAAATGTAATGCATTTTTCAAATTTGCATACCTATCTTGGATGTGTAAATGTAACAAAAGCACAGTTTACATAGGAATGTAAATCACAACTTTCTCAGGGTAAAATCTCCATGGCCAATTAAACCATTTGAGTGCATAGAATCTGTGTGGGGACTGCAGGACACAGAATTCTGCACCATGAACACAACTCAAGGGTATGGATTAGCAGTGCAGTTGCTTCATGGCTGATACTGAAGCCCATGTATCATAGCACCTTCTGTGTCACCATTCACAGATGGTTTGACCAGCGTGAAATGGGGCCAAGCCATCAGTGAGTAAAATGTCATAAATCACTATGTAGTGGACGGATTTGGGGAAATTTCTGCCCCATTTTGACCCCTCTGCAACCCATTCCAGCAATCAGCTTATTTAGAATAGAATAAAATCTGGACTATAGTCTATAGAAGGTGAATAACTCTGTCCCTTCTAAAAGAAATGTCAACAGAAGGTACTTTCAGTTCTATTTTAGGCCACTAGTGCCTGGCTAGGTCCTTTTGATTAGAACTGCTACCATATTTTGTTTGTTTGTTTGATTTCTGTCCTATCAGCTTTCAAGCGCTAAGTATGCAAGCTAGTTTATAAGCTGTGTATTACAGTACACATCTGTAGGGTAGAAATAAAACAAGTGTTGACATCCTTGCCATGCACTGGAGAGGCAACCATGATGTAACCTTTTACCAAGCTTGCCAAAAGAGTCAGTAATCTTGATATTTAATAATATTCAGGAATATCTAATTTATAGTCTTTTCACGAGCTCCTAATAATTCATAGTATCTGTTTATTGTAAGTCTATTATAAAGCAGCTTTTCTGTTCATGGTGTTTCAATTGACCACACATGCCCTATTGTTATGCTGGACTATGCATCACAGATACTGATCCTTAATGCTCGTTTTACAAGGTAAAAAAATAAACACATTGTATCCTTTATCCTTGTGTAGGCACTGAGAACAGAAATCTTGGAGTAACAAGCTTAATTCTGTACCGTAATGTTTCATTACATCTCATGACACAGAGTAGATAGCCTTTGTCACCTCTAATGGCTTGTGTACAACACTAATCCTTCAGAGGTATTAACTAAAATTCTTGAAGTAAATGTTGCTTTGGGTATAGACCTATCTGTGGTTTAGTATCTCAGTATTATACAATATGTCAAGAAAATCACTGTGGAAAGCTCACTCTATAAATTTGTTCTTACAGTTCCACTGGAGCTGCCTGGTTCCATGAAATTTCCAAGAGGGTTCAGTATTACCAACTATACTCCTAGAAAGCTGTTTGGCCAAAAGTTAAAAGTGGGCCTGTCTAAGCTTGTTTGCAGATTCAGACCAAGTGATCTCATTCTATGCTGTAGCCTTGGGAGCCTTTAGTTTCCACACAAAAGCAGTTTGAGGATGCTGAGCTCAATTGAAGAAACTGATAGTGTTTCAAAGAAACTGACAGGCTAAGGTGCTGCTGTTCAGTAATAAATGTTTTCCCAAAGATCCAGATTGCTGACTTGGCAGTGGTGCTGTGCTATGCTATATAGGATAGTTGGCTTCGGTTCCTCATCTGTCTTCCCCCAGTGGCTATATATAGGTGGTACTGAATACTTGGCTTCTTGGCGTAAGAAAATTCTTTGCATTACCCCAGTCAAATAAAGAGTGGTATTGAGAATAAAAAAATGAGATGAATCTCAGGGCTACAAATGGAGTGCAGAGCATCCTTTGACCAAAACAAAGAAAAGAAGCAATTTCTAAAGACCGAATAATTTTACTAGTCTCAAAGGTCTGTTGGGTTATAAAGAGCTGACAACTTTTCTGCTATTTGGCATGAGATGTCAACATAGATTAATAGATTTTTAAGGCCAGAAGGGACCATTATGATCATCGAGTCCAGGGGTTCCCAAACTTGGTTCATGGCTTGTTCAGGTAAGCCCCTGGGGGGCCGCAAGACACTTGGTTTACCTGAGCATCTGCAGGTACAGCCGCTTGCAGCTCCCAGTGGCTGCAGTTTGCCGTTCCCAGCCAAAGGGAGCTGCTGGAAGCATTGGCCCAAGTATATTTTGTCACAAAAAGAATACCATAGGTAAGAGTGCATCTCAGCCTGGAAGGAGCAGAAAGATAGTCACTGCATTGTCATTGAATATGCTTTGTCCTGGACATGTGGAAAGAAAGACAAGATGTGAAGGATGTGGCTTAATTATGCCACAACTTTATTACTTAACTCATCTGGGAACTATGTAGCAATACCTTGTACAATGCAGGTCATCATTCTTTCCTTAATTATTTCCATCTGGTAGAGGGCAGTGACCAGCCCCACCCCCAGCTCCGCAGCTGGTCCCAGCCCACTGCTGTGACCCCACTACTCTCTCCTCATATGAGGTTTAAGGGGTTGGGAAAAGCGGATTGTCTTCTCTCTGTATCAGACATTAGAAGCTCCAACCCCATTCCCCAGCTACCTCAGGGGATGCCTTCAAATCGACTTCCAAATCCAGTTTATCAGGGAACAAGACCCCTCTCCTGGGTACCTGCCACTTGCTAAGCAATATCTTGAACTTCACCTGAAACCCACCAGCTGCAGTGGGGAAGGCAAAACAGCCCATCCTGCCCTGGTTAGTCTCACGGTGAAGGAAAAAATATATTTTCCTGCCCCCCAAAAGTAACTAGATTAATACCCAAACACCCGGTCCTATGCTAATCCCAGGGGTAGGAGCTGCTAATTGGTTGTGAGAGGTGGCTTACTTAGGATTTATATACATTCCCCAAGGTGTGCAGGGGCCAGTGTCTTACCTTAGCCCTACTGGCCTGCCCCCTCAGCCCAGGTGATGGGAGGGAAACCCTTAAGGTAGCTGCTACTTTTTTTCTTGCCAGTCTGGACAAAGCCCCCTTGCATGGGTGTTGTGGGGGGTTGCATTTTCACTAGTAGGTGAGGTTAAATGAGAAACAATACAGTATATCTTAAATAGACTTGGGGATGCCATTGACTATGACAGGTCACTGGACTGGGATGCAGGAGATCTAGGATCTATTTCCCCTGAGACTGACCTCTTGCATAAAACTTGGGCAAGTCACTTCACCTCTCTGTCTCTCAATTTCCCATCCCGTCCTTTTCTCTGTCTTGTCTGTTTAGACTGTAAGCTCTTTGGAGCAAGGGGTGTAGCTCCAAGCACAATGGGGTCTTGATTTTAGGAGGGACCTTTGGGTGCTTCTGTATACAAATAAATAATAATAATTAAGAAAATGCACATGAATACTATCAAAAACGTGGCACTTACCAATTGCAATAGTGAATGCGACCTCAATAGTTGCAATCTCCATTCTAAGAACAGGATCTATTGCAAGTAAGGTATATACCACAGTGTAATAAATGTTAAGATTTTAATGAGAAACAATGTAGGATTTATTGACCAGAGAAAGAGATGCTATTAAATGTAAATGGGGAAAAAAATGACAAGGAGAACAATTTGCTAAAGGGAAAAAACAAAAGAGAACACAAAGTCAAGGGCTTGTATGAAACACAATTGCCTGATTGTGTGTGTGCGCGCGCGCATTTAAAAAGGAATATAAAGTGTTTTAATTAGGTTAACTGAGTCTCTGATCAGGAAACCAAGACACTGAGTTTATAGAAAGGATAGACTCAACAGGAAAGAAGGAGGCTAGCAATATGGGTAAGTTGGCTGAAGGAATTCTGTGTGAGGAAAAAACTGACACATGCAAGTTAGGTACCATGGCAGAGATAGTTTGAATTGAGTGGGAAATAAGATCACAAAAACATGATCTTAGAAGCCTGTGAAAGATCTTCAGGGCATGATCAGGAAATGTTTACAGATATAAGAAAAGCTTGTGAAAAGCCTAGAACACTGATTATAGAGAATTTCAATTACTCTGACCCTGACTAAATAGAAAGCTTCATGCTCCTTGAGGTGGGCTGAACTACAGGAATGTTGCTCAACACAGTTTGCTGGCATACCAGTAAGATTAGAAACACTTTGTCCCAGAGAGAGTTACTAGAGATTCACAGATAGGGTGACCATACGTCCTGTTTTGGCCCGGACAGTCCCTTTTTTAAGCCCTGTTCTGGCTGCCCACATTTTTTGGCAAAAGTGGGCATTTGTCCCGTTTGCTCCTGCCAACTGATCAAATGCCCACCTTTGTCAAAAAAGTGGGGTGCACAGGAACATGCAGGGGGTGAGCAGCAATGCCAGCCCCACACAGGGAGGGAGGCAGGGCTCGGGTGAGCAGTGACACCAGCCCCACCTGGGGAGGGGGAAGGCAAGGCAAGCAGTGATGCCAGCTCTGTGCGGGGCAAGGGGAGAGGCTCCGGCTAGCCTCACATGGTGTCCCATTTTCCCTTTGGGAAATATGGTCACCCTATTCACAGAAGAGTGTGACATTAAAAGTGTAGTTAAGTACATACATAACAAAAGTTCCTGATTAAATACCACACCTCTACAATAAAATTCAGCTCCAATGAAAACGTGGGGAGAGTGAGATATCATGGTCTTTTAATAAGTGTCAGTCTATTTATACACCTTGTAGCACACTCACCTCTTTTATTCATAAGTATGCTTCATCACCCTTGTCACGGTAGATAATAAGTGTCACCTGCTTAAATACCGCCAAAACCCCAAGTAAATAAATGTGGTGTGACAGATGCACACTTTAGAATGAATGCATTACTGAAAGACTGGAGAGTGATTGCCATACTTCTTCACTAGAGCTGGGCAAAAATTTTCAGCCAAAAAAATGCAGATTGAGTGGAGTAAAACATTGCATGAATTCATGTCAAATTTTCTAAATGGTTTTTGTTGAAAAATAAATAAATATCCTCTCCCCAAAACAAAATGGAAAATTCCAAAAAAACTTAGAACATTTTGTTTTGACATTTTCAAAATGAAACATTTAGATTTTTCAATTCAAAATGACTTTCCATTTCCAATTTTATTCAGGTTTTTTTAAAAATTGGAATAAATTGAAAATTAAAAGCTTTGGGGTGAAAAAAATATTTAGTTTGATCTGAAACACATTTTTTTCAACTCTTTTGATTTGCCAAAAAATTTTAAAAACAAAATTGTTTTGACTTGACCTGAAACAATTCCCTCGTCCCTCCCCAAGTTTTTTTCAGTTTGGCCAGCGAACTGAAGAAATCAGTTATTTGCACAACTCTATTCCTCATGTCTATTCTAGTCCCAATCCTATTTCCTCATCTACTTTTCTGGACAACATCAGTCCATGGCTGTGGTGGGGAAACTTTGTGAATGCCACAGCTGAAATTTTTGGAGGTAAGCCATATTGCTGGAGTCACTTTTATCCCTTTTTTCTATCTTCCTTTCACTCTCTTATCTTGCCTGCCTACCAGTTTGTTCCTTTATCCCTAGTTTTCCCCTCTCCTTTTCCTTTATTCTACTCCTCCTAACACTTTGTGGCTCTCTATTTCCTGCTATCAGTCTCAGAGACATTTAAGCAATTGAGAGCGACAGCTGTGTGAGATGTATATAGTACGACCAAAATACATGCAAAACTCACTCCAAAACTCACTCCCTACTTAGCTTTGGGACTTCTTTACTCAAAACTTTCACTAAGGTCTGCAAACCTAGGCTCAACTTTGGGCTAACCTGGGCTGATTCATTGTTTTTCCTCCAAATCATGGAAAGTTTGCATGGCTTACATGATAAGCCAAGCCAAACCCAGCAGCTTGAATAGAATTTCTCTTTGAGTTTTAGGTTTATTTTTCAAACATGAGATTCTAAAGGAAACGCAAACAGCAGAAACACATGTGGATCAAAAGCAAAGAACACGTTTGTACATTTGAAATCCAGTGTAGTGAAATCTCCAGATTTCACACAGCTGCATTCTATACTTCAAAGATGAGTTAAAGTAGGAATGTAAAGGAGCATATAGAAGGGTAATAAAGCACGCTCAACATATGGCAAATTTATAAGAGATATTACTGACATCACATGGATTGAAGAGGATTTAAAAAAAATCAACAACCTCTAAGAACAGGTAGATTGTACAATTGAGCCCCTACATGGCTATTAGGATTGCTTCTGAACAGAAGTGTGCCCCCCCGGGCTGATTAAAGGAAGCACTCACTTCCAGCACTGCAACTGCTGCATGGTTGATGCTGTGGTGATTTTCCAAGTGAAGGATCCTTTAGAAAGTACCATATTATCACTGTCTGTTATAATCATCTGTGCGAGGAGGTTGTGGTGTGTGTGGAGGAGGAGGGTATTTTTGAAGCTGAAAGTAAAAGTTGGGTTAAAAATAATGTATTTTAAAAATTCCCAAATCCTCCTTACCTGCTGTGTTTCCAATAATGCAGGGCCAGATTGTATACCCTGCCTATCCCTCTGCAATATTGCATGCATGAAGAAGTCTATTATACATTGGTTCCCCGCCTCTGAAAAAGCAGAGGCCCAGGTGCCTCTGTTCATGTTTGTCAACAGAAAACAAAATTTACTGTAACAATCAGGACACATTTCAGATATGAAAAGAAAACCATCTGACTCCTCCTTACTCCAGACTCTTTGCAAATTTTGTTGCTAAACAGCTTGACACTGTCCTCTTATAGCATTTGACTTAGATTTTGAAGAGGTGACTAGTAATTTTGGGAGCCTCAATTTTGATGAGTCCAGCTTGCAACAATTAAAAAGACCATGATTTCCATGTTAAGTACACATCCTCTGATAATCAGGTGTCTTTAAGATGTCTCCAGTCGGGCACCCAAAACCACTGGTCACTTCTTGAAAATCTTGGCCTACATTTTTATGCTGGCTGCTTATAATTGCGAGTTTGTATACTAAAAACTTTTAGGTGTTTAGCAATTACCTACTAATGGAAGACATCTAGGGTAAAATCCTGGCCTCAATGAAATTAGTGGCAAAGCTCCCCTTGACCTCAAAGGGACAGGATGTCCGCCTTGAATATTTTTGGATGTACTAAATAACTCTGTTCTGGTGAAACTGAAGCTAAAAATGCATGCTTTACGCATCAGGGGTTTTTAACTGCAGTTTCAGAAACATTTGACTAAGTAATTGACAAGGTCACTCTATAAGGTGGTGACATAATTGTAAGACTAACCACTTAAACTAAAAACTGATGCAAAAACAAGTTAGAGATAGTATGAATAAAAGATTTCCAAGCTAGAAAGAGGTTAAAGTACAGCCAGAACAAAGACTTTGATGAAATGCAGGAGGATATAGATAAAGGTAGAATAATGATGTACAGACCTAAAAATAGAAAGAGAAATGGTTTGTTAAGTAGAAAGGTGCTGCCGCACTGGCTGGGAAAGAGCTTTCAGAGTCAGTATGAAAAGGCTCTTAAACTTTCATCCCTATATGTAACAGCAGTAAAAAAGAATTACGAGGATTACAAATACAGAAAATAAAACAGAAGAATTGAGGGCAAATTGAAAGAGTTTGTGCAAAACTACGTTATAAATTTGGTAATTAATTAGGTGTTGAATGGAATAGCCACAGAGCTGAGAACAGTTTCAGACTTTGGAGATTGCACTGTAGGCTGCATGAGAGAAGAAACTCGCCGACAGCAAAAACAGTACTCCTATACGGTTATGTGTTTGTACATTCACAAGGCACTAAAGAACTAAATCCTGCTGGCCTTACTTAGTTCTGCTTGCCAATGAGAAATTGACTGAGTAAAGCTAGTGAGATTTCTGCAAGAACTTTCTGCAAGAATATCAACTTTGTCATCTTGAATATTCGTATGTGAAAATAATAGGTGTCTGTAACAATCTGTTTCCCAGCATGCTTTTGTGTGTTTGTGTGAGTGAGTGAGGAGGGCAAAGGGTGTCGTCCCTTTAAATTTTGTAGGGAAAAGTAGTTGTAGCTTTGCAGTGGCCATTTTGCAACTGGCTGCAGCTTGCTGCATCTGACTGTCTTATAGGTGGTAAGTTTAACTTCTCTTATATTTTCCCTTTCCTATTTCTGAAGAAAAGGCAAATCCTCACAGTAAGAAAGTTGTTTCTCTTCTATATTATATGTGGTCCTGAGACAACCAACGGTTGTGGTTTACTCAAATGAAAGAAAAAATGCCAAAGGTTCCCTTGGAGCCCCAGTAGGCAAATATATGTAGATAAAGGAGTGCTTCTGTATCCTCATCCCACTGACTGGTAGCAGTTGTGCTACAAAATGGGGATGCTAGCCTAAAAAGTCTGCTTACCTCCTGAAGGATAAATTGGAGAGGGTCCAGCGAAGGGCAACAAAAATGATTAGGGGTCTGGAACACATGACTTATGAGGAGAGGCTGAGGGAACTGGGATTGTTTAGTCTGCAGAAGAGAAGAATGAGGGGGGATTTGATAGCTACTTTCAACTACCTGAGAGGTGGTTCCAGAGAGGATGGTTCTAGACTATTCTCAGTGGTAGAAGAGGACAGGACAAGGAGTAATGGTCTCAAGTTGCAGTGGGGGAGGTTTAGGTTGGATATTAGGAAAAACTTTTTCACCAAGAGGGTGGTGAAACACTGGAATGTGTTACCTAGGGAGGTAGTAGAATCTCCTTCCTTAGAAGTTTTTAAGGTCAGGCTTGACAAAGCCCTGGCTGGGATGATTTAGTTGGGGATTGGTCCTGCTTTGAGCAGGGGGTTGGACTAGATGACCTCCTGAGGTCCCTTCCAACCCTGATACTCTATGACTCTATGACCATGATGGTATTTTCCTTGCTCCCAACATGCATGCTGTCTGGTCCGCAAATGGGGTCAAAAGCAGTTTAACTCATTCCAAGGCCAAATGGCCCCCTTATGTGTATACCTCATTTCATTTTTTTCATATGCATGTTTGATATCTATTAACAAGGACTGGACTTTCCACGTGCTTCTGTGGAGTTTATGCCATTTGTGATACTCCCTTCATCTTCCCCCTCTTTTTGAATGGCAGGCCTATGCTCTTGACTAACTCCCCTTTGGTTCCTGCAACCTCACATTGCCTGTGTCATTTCAAGAGCATGATATTGCTTGTCTTTTGGAGCACTGTTTCCTCACCTAAGTGGTTTTGTGGCTGATTTTGCTATGGTGCATCATGGGAAATGTAGTCCAGTTGGGTAACCAGCCCAAAGCGGACAATGGAGGCACCTTAGCTACAGCTCCCAGGAGACACTGCAGCAGTTTACTGTTCAGCCAGCCAGAAATGAATCATTTCAATATGTTGAGATGTTTCATTTCAATCAACGATTTTTCAGAACTTTCCATTGTGATATTTCACATTTTTGTTCTAATTTGGGATAAAAACAAATGCTGAAATACTGGTAAAAAGAAAATGAGTACTTGTGGCACCTTAGAGACTAACACTCCTTTTCTTTTTGCGAATACAGACTAACATGGCTGCTACTCTGAAACCTGAAATATTGGTATTTCCCATTGAACAGAAATTCCAATTTTTGTCCAGCTCTAATAAATACATGAAAGACTTTGAGCTGCTCAGATACTATAGTGGTAGAGGCCTGTATGTACCTTTAGATAAAGAAAAATTCAACATCATTCCATGCTACCCATTCCCCTTACTTCAGTTATACAAGTAGGCCCATGGTAGAAAATTAATGACATTTCTCAGAGGAAAATTTGCTCTTCACTTTGCATTCTGTTTTCCCTACCTGTGAGGACCTGCCAATCTTCCATGCCCTAGCAGAGCAGATCATCGGAGTGGAAGTCCTCTATAAAGCTCCAAGCTGGAAATTTTTCCCTTCGTGTATGAAATAGCTTTAATACTTAGTGTCTCTTTTTATATCAACACATTAAACAATAAGGCTGCACCAATAACACAAATTCTCATTGTTTGAAATGACACATTCTATACACAGTCACTAGAAACAAATCATATGCAGAATAGAAGAATTAAAGAACTAGATGAGAAAACAAATAATATTAGAAGATTATGAGTCACTGGCTTCTTACACAATTCCAGTAGTGCGATATGTAATTGCTCTGCCATGAGACTAAGAACTAGCATTTTTAACAGAAATATGTATCATCTGCAGTTGCATCATTTCTTCTAAAGTAAAGACAACCAATGAAAGTTTTCATTTGTAATACAATTTGATTCTGGATTTTATTTTTGATTATGGTTGAGGTTAACTTTTCAAAATAGTTTTCAAAAACCTTTTATTCAGTTAATTTTTGAGGGCAGAACACATAGAAACTTTTATCCCAGTTCGTAAGCAGACATCCCTTAGTTTTATTCAAGTTTTCACATGAAAATGCCAGTTGGGAATAAAACTGACAAATATATTCAATCAAAGATGGAATATTTTTTCCTCTTAAATTGCAAATGGCTTCATTAAAATAAAAGCACCACCTTAGGGATTGCATAAAACAGAATATTGGTACCTAAATGGTATTTATGAGTGGGCTAAATGTAAAGTGAATTAAAATTTAAAGGATTATAGTCAGGTAGGCCACAGACATCTGTAGAGGAAGGTCCATTAAGAAGATGAAAGAACCTACAGTCCCTAGTGACAGGAACATGTCCGGTTAGCGGTCAGGCATACCTATATACTTAGTGCCACAGCAAATGAAAAACATATTGCTTAAATCCTAAGGTACTTGAATGATATTTACTTTAGGCAAAGAAAACCAAATCCCAATATAAACATCTAGGTATTCATATACTGTATATATATATATGCTGTCAGAAAAGTACAGGCGAATAAAAAGAAACAGTTGTTAATCATGTGAAATATAGTAATTTGTATATGGTAGTCTTAAAAGTAGGCCTTTAGAGAATGCTGCAAAATCCGTTGTGTGATTAAACTAAAGAACCAATGCTGCTGTGGTAGAGAAATCTTGAGAGAAAGCCAAACATTCTTTAAGGTGCGTGTCTCACATGGGACACGTTTCATTCACAATTGAAAGGAGACATAGATGCCATTTTCTGTTTATGTAACTTATCAACATACAGCTGTGGCCTGTCTGCACACAGGGCATCTTTTCTGAGTTTTTACTGCTAAGAAAAATAAAACAATTAGTCCAGTTAATTAATTTTAACTCCCTGTCCTCAGTAGCCAAATTTCTGAATTATTGACAGGAGAAAACGTGACTCCCTGGCAGAAGGGACTCTGCCTCTCCTCATTTTGGTCCTGGAACTGCCACTATTAATGTTAATATAAAATGGAGAGCTGATGGGCACGATATTTTCTGCCCCATGAAAATATTTTGACAAAACGAAAATATTTTCTTTAATTTTTGTGGGTTTTGTAGAAAATGTTTTGTGTCGGAAGGTTTTCAGTTTCAATCCCAACCAAATTTTGTTTTCAGTTGATTTTAAGAAGTCATTTTTTTAAACTATCCCGAGTAAAATGGATTCACATAATATCTGTCTGCTTGCTGGTCCCAATAACAAGAATGTCTGGATACTTGTATTGCTACAGCTACAGGAGAATGTTCTTTTCCCATTCTTACTTTCCTGAAAAAACTACTGATGTCCTAAAGCCATTTGAAAAAGTAGCATTGATGCTTATTCATCTAGGGTTCACCCAACACCAACAACCTGAATGTAAATATAATTTACTTTTACAAGACCCCCCCAGGATCTCAGATTATTTGTATAATCATAGAACCATAGAATATCAGGGTTGGAAAGGACCTCAGGAGGTCATCTAGTCCAACCCCCAGCTCAAAGCAGGACCAATCCCCAATTAAATCATCCCAGCCAGGGCTTTGTCAAGCCTGACCTTAAAAACTTCTAAGGAAGGAGATTCTACCACCTCCCTAGGTAACGCATTCCAGTGTTTCACCACCCTCCTAGTGAAAAAGTTTTTCCTAATATCCAACCTAAACCTCCCCCACTGCAACTTGAGACCATTACTCCTTGTCCTGTCCTCTTCTACCACTGAGAATAGTCTAGAACCATCCTCTTTGGAACCACCTCTCAGGTAGTTGAAAGCAGCTATCAAATCCCCCCTCATTCTTCTCTTCTGCAGACTAAACAATCCCAGTTCCCTCAGCCTCTCCTCATAAGTCATGTGTTCCAGATCCCTAATCATTTTTGTTGCCCTTCGCTGGACTCTCTCCAATTTTTCCACATCCTTCTTGTAGTGTGGGGCCCAAAACTGGACACAGTACTCCAGATGAGGCCTCACCAATGTCGAATAGAGGGGAACGATCACTTCCCTCGATTTGCTGGCAATGCCCCTACTTATACATCCCAAAATGCCATCGGCCTTCTTGGCAACAAGGGCACACTGTTGACTCATATCCAGCTTCTCGTCCACTGTCACCCCTAGGTCCTTTTCCGCAGAACTGCTGCCTAGCCATTCGGTCCCTAGTCTGTAGTGGTGCATTGGATTCTTCCGTCCTAAGTGCAGGACCCTGCACTTATCCTTGCTGAACCTCATCAGATTTCTTTTGGCCCAATCCTCCAATTTGTCTAGGTCCCTCTGTATCCTATCCCTACCTGCCACCGTATCTACCACGCCTCCTAGTTTAGTATCATCTGCAAATTTGCTGAGAGTGCAATCCACACCATCCTCCAGATCATTTATGAAGATATTGAACAAAACCGGCCCCAGGACCGACCCTTGGGGCACTCCACTTGACACCGGCTGCCAACTAGACATGGAGCCATTGATCACTACCCGTTGAGCCCGACAATCTAGCCAACTTTCTACCCACCTTATAGTGCATTCATCCAGCCCATACTTCTTTAACTTGCTGACAAGAATACTGTGGGAGACAGTGTCAAAAGCTTTGCTAAAGTCAAGAAACAATACATCCACTGCTTTCCCTTCATCCACAGAACCAGTAATCTCATCATAGAAGGTGATTAGATTAGTCAGGCATGACCTTCCCTTGGTGAATCCATGCTGACTGTTCCTGATCACTTTCCTCTCGTGTAAGTGCTTCAGGATTGATTCCTTGAGGACCTGTTCCACGATTTTTCCGGGGACTGAGGTGAGGCTGACTGGCCTGTAGTTCCCAGGATCCTCCTTCTTCCCTTTTTTAAAGATGGGCACTACATTAGCCTTTTTCCAGTCGTCCGGGACTTCCCCCGATCGCCGTGAGTTTTCAAAGATAATGGCCAATGGCTCTGCAATCACAGCTGCCAACTCCTTTAGCACTCTCAGATGCAATGCATCCGGCCCCATGGACTTGTGCACGTCCAGCTTTTCTAAATAGTCCCTAACCACTTCTTTCTCCACAGAGGGCTGGCCACCTATTCCCCATGCTGTGTTGCCCAGTGCAGCAGTCTGGGAGCTGACCTTGTTCGTGAAGACAGAGGCAAAAAAAGCATTGAGTACATTAGCTTTTTCCACATCCTCTGTCACTAGGTTGCCTCCTTCATTCAGTAAGGGGCCCACACTTTCCTTGGCTTTCTTCTTGTTGCCAACATACCTGAAGAAACCCTTCTTGTTACTCTTAACATCTCTTGCTAGCTGCAGCTCCAGGTGCGATTTGGCCCTCCTGATTTCATTCCTACATGCCTGAGCAATATTTTTATACTCTTCTCTGGTCATTTGTCCAATCTTCCACTTCTTGTAAGCTTCTTTTTTATGTTTAAGATCCGCAAGGATTTCACTGTTAAGCCAAGCTGGTCGCCTGCCATATTTACTATTCTTTCGACACATCGGTATGGTTTGTCCCTGTAACCTCAATAGGGATTCTTTGAAATACAGCCAGCTCTCCTGGACTCCTATCCCCCTCATGTTATTCCCCCAGGGGATCCTACCCATCAGTTCCCTGATAAAGCAGTAGATATCCTGCAATTCATTGTCTTTCATAAAGATGCAGGGAATGTGCATAAATTTTATTTGCATAATGTTGTTTATTTTCTACTGCTTCTATACAGCCACTCCCCATTAAAAAATCCTTGAACTACTGCTTCCTGTCCTGTGATCCCCCTCAGAATGTAAATTATAACTTACCCCAGTTCACCAATGTGTAACTTACACAACCAGTTTTATCGCCCCATGAATGTGGCCCCATGTATTTAAGTTTGCATATTATAATATTATGCAGCTTTAAATCCACATGAGTGGGAGATGGGATATATCTATTTATTAGAATATTAACATTTCTAACATGACATTTTACACAATGCTTTGAATCACACCATGCATATCCCTTTATTCAAGCAACATCACTGATTCTGAATATCTTCTTTCCAGTTTAGACAGATTAGCTAAGTGGTTAAGTAGTGGCCTTTTATTATCCATCTACTTTACTAGTATCTAGATAAGATATGAGATAGACAAGTGGGGTATTGCTTTCAAATGAGGATCTTTGTGATTGCACTTTGTTATTTATATTTCTGTATGTCTTGTGTTCTGCTCTTTAAGGTAGAATAGAAAAAAAAAAACTCTAAAAAATAAAGTGCAAGTTTACAGACCAAACCACTAGTGAACAGACATTTAGTGGTAAATTTCCAGCCAAGCATCCAATCAACCTTCACTCCTCTGTGCATATACTTAGCCAGCCCTTTGAAGGAGCAAACACCTGCTCAGAATTCTAACTTATTTGGGTGCATGTTTTTAAAAAGTATAACAATTGTGCTTGTGCAGGTGTTTAAAGTGTGCCACTGAGTGTTACGACTCATGCAGGTGCACTGTCTGCCTCTAAAATTGACACCAATCCCTTAAAATAGCCATAGGGATTTGCAGGGCGGGTTGTATCATTTGTATTGCCCCAAGGAAGAGGAGGGCGGAAGTGGTGATTAATTGCCTCCTGTTAGCTCTCACTGGTATGGGAGAGAGATCAGATGGTGACTTGCCTGCCTGTCTGCTTTCAAGGCTAGCAGAGAGGTGGGGTCAGTTTTGAGTTGCTAATTCATCCAGTACTGCAGGCAATTAGACTATGTATGCTTAAAGCTCATCTTTGGGACCCACTTTTTCTGAGGAGCCAGTCCAAGTGGTATTCGTGACGTGGTGGATATGAAAGAGAAGAGCTTAAAATCTGCATATTAGTTTCTGACAAAGTCTAGGCAAAAACTTTTTTGATGCAGAGAAAAAGCAGGGAATTTTAACTCCTCATATTTTTTTTAAAGAATTCTACAGCCCTGGTGCAGAGAAACATCAAGTTAACAAAATAGAGTTTTGTTTGCATTTGGGACACAGGCTCAGGTCTCATGCTGAAAGGAGAACAACAAGCTTTTTCCACAAAAATAAGATCAAATCATGTTTACACCAAGAAAAAATTACCTAGATCACAATGAAGGAGGAAAGTGGAAAGTTATAGGCTTGCAACCGCTCTAGGTTGGTTTAATCACCTGTTAGATGAAGTAGTTATTTAAAGTTGCATTTTCCAATTTGTGACTGGTACTGACATGCATCTATTGCTCTGTTTCAAATTTAACATAGTGAATTAGAGACAATTAGAGAGTGAGAGAGAATTTCTTCAGCTGATGTATCTTGGTGTAGCTCTGCTGAATTCAATAGAGCTACCCTGATTTGCACCAACTGAAGAGCTCGCTCTATTTGCTGAAAATGAATTAGAGCATATGTGTTCTGTGTCTCCCCCTTTCTTTTTCATTTTATATAATTTATATGAATGGCCCTATTGATTTCACTGGGATTTAAGTTAATATTTATGTACCCTGTAGTCTCAGAATAACCTCACCTGTTGGTCAAGGATACCAAAATACTAGTCCTGCTTACAAATATTCTGAACAATTTGGGTGGACAAACTATATAGAGCAAGGGTTAAAAGTCTGATCCGATCATTGTGATAGTTACTTATTACACATTCTCCCCTTGCAAATTTCCCACAGTCCCTCACAGTTCATTCAAAAGTAATAGCGCTGTCAATGGGAGCTTTTGCCTGACTGCAGCATTTTGGCCCATTAATGGAAATTCTGCTTGTGGACTAAATGTACAATATGTAATAGTAATCCTAGAAGAAAATTCTGCGCTTAGAGTGGTCCATCTGTACTTGAAAGTGCTACTTAGGGTTTCCTCGTCCTCCTTTTATCCTCAATCAAGTACATTTTGAAAACAAAACACTTGAATTGGCAGTTCTGGGGCTTCCTACTTGCTAAGCTCTTACTCCTTCAGATGCCTTTTTTATAAGCTAACAACTTAAAAATGCTGGTTTGAAGCTTCCTTCACCCCTCACACATTTATCTTTAAAGCAATGCAAAGTAGAGCTATATAATTTTATGAATTAATTTGTTTTGTTTGCAGCTGGTTATCATCTTGCTCTGGAATATTCATGTAACATTTCAGAGAGCACTGTGCCATTTTCCAGATATTATCATTATGGCCTTTTAGTCAAGAATTACCACTACTATTACAGGAACTACAAGGAAATGCATTCCCACTCATTGCTGTGATAAGATTCCTCACATCCTTTGCTTTGCAATGGTTCCCTTAGTGTTCCACTTCTAGGATGGAGACACATTTGCAGCGATGATAACAATTTTCAAAAAGAAACTAATAAAATGTGCACAGTTTTTTTAAGGATTGTGATTTCCCCCCAACAAAACTGTCACTGAAGCTGGTAACCACATTTAGTAGAAATGATTAGAGATGTGTGACAAATTTACAGGAAAATGCACAGCAAAACTGGAAACATTTTTCTTTTCATCAGCTCTGTGAAAGGCAAAGGGGGGGGAATATTTTTTCCCTCTCCTGTTCTGCCTGATAGACTACTTCAAATTTTAAGATAGGGAAGTGTAACTACTGAATAATATTGCTGTTAAAGTATCAGCCAATTTTTTTAAAATAGAGAAAACACGTTGTCAATGATAATCAGATGTCAGTGGCCAATGGTTAGCTTCATTAATCACCAGTGCTGAGAAATCTTGGCTTATAAACAGAAAGCGTGTTTTTAAAAAACCAAAACCACAAAAACCCACCACCACCAAGAAAAAACAGAACCAAGGATTGGTAACAAATATTGTTGCTTTTAGAGCAATTTATATGTGAGAATTTGTATAAAGGAGAAAAACTGTTTGCCCCTCTTATAGACTGGGTGGATAAAAACATAACAGGTAATGATGGGTCAGTCTTCAAATGTCTAGATGTTCAAAACATCCAAAAATTCAGCAGCTCCTCCAGATATATCTGAAACACTCAGACAGTACAATTTTTCAGTTATCTGCTGTATATCATAGGTGTATATCAAACTATTGCAAGAACAGGCCTTTGTCTTCTGCTTCTGGTCCTTCCTGTAAACCGGAAATGTAAGTTGAACCAAAAATCGAAAATTCAAGAGAAGTTTGGGTTTGGTTTGGTTTGAGTTTTGGGTGAAGGTACAAGTTGGTTTTCATTTTACCCTAACCAGTTCATCCATCCTCAGTACAAGTGGAAAGGCATGATATTATTGCCTCTTGCACTAGTGTTCCACCTTTTGGCCCAACTGGTTAGCCACTATTTGGGGTTGTTTCCATTTGGAGGAAAAATTGATTATATGAGTCAGGTATTTCTTTGGTGCAAAACAATGCCTGCAAAGTCCTGTTTCTCTGAACACAGTTGAAAGAGACAGAAAACATCAAGTACTGTAACCCAAAGTAGCTTTTTCTGCTTGGCATCTACCCAGGGCCTTGATCACCATTGCACCTCTTGTTTTCTCCTGACTTTCTAGTTGCACTCTCTCTCTCTGAAACCAGTCAATGCCCCAACCTCTGTGTTTGCAATCAGCCCCCAGGGAAATTCCTTGGCCCACATGGTTTATCTTCTGCTCAGGCCTGGCAATGCTGTCTAGTGCCTTTGGCAGTGGCTTCTACTGTTTCAACTATACAAAGGGCCATTTAATCCTTCTATTTAGTCTGAATGAAAGATGTTTAGTACACTCATCAGCTTTAACCAGGCTGTGATTGATGACACCCATTAGCACCTTTCAATATAATAATACATTCAAATGGAACCACATTTAATAATAATGAACCAGATTCTGTCTTGCTATATGAACAAGTGACTCCCACAGTAATGGGACTTATGGGAAATCAAAATGAGCCATGTGTGTTCTTCCAGTCACTGAATATGACTGATAGAGCCCGATTCTCAGTTGTGCCCATCTTCCAGTGGGTACAGTTGAGAAGAGAAGTGAGAAGGGAAGAGATTACAGCTCCGTAGGCTTTCAGCCTGTTCTATATCCCTCACTGGCCATAGATCAGAGTAGTCTTGGGAGCTGCTCTACACTACATCACTGGCTGTAGCTATCAAGATCTATGCACCAGCTTACCAGGTCATATCATATGCCCTGCTCATACCTGACATGACACCCATACAAGCTCTATACTGGGGATGCAAGAAGGGTGGCACAGGAGTCAGCTATGCTGTCTCAATACACATAGTGGACTTCCTTATGCAGAATCCACATCAAGGAAGATCTGGCTGCTTTCCCTCCTATTGTGCCATTGCAATGTCATAATGGGAGCAGAGCAGGCCAGATAATTTGGCCCATGGTTTCTAATGTGGCATATTCAGCTAGCTGGTCTCCTTTTTACAGGTGAAATTTCCAACTGCAAAACTTGCACCTCTATTGTTGTGCTTGCAGAAGGAAATTTTGGGTATAAACCATGCTTAATTTGTGCTGGGGCTTGCTGAGATCGAGCCCTGGTGCCTCTAGGCTTGGCAGTTCATAGACCAGTCATCTGGGCTCCTGGCCAGCAGCCACCGCTCTCAAGCCACCCAGCTCTGAAGGCGGCACTGCCACCAGAAGCAGTGCAGAAGTAAGGGTAGCAATATGCCATACCATGTCATCCTTACTTCTGTCTTCAGAGCTGAGTACCTGGCCATCAGCTGCCACTTTCTGGCCACCCAGCTTGAGCTCTGGCACTTCTTTCATTACAAATTAAGCACTGGGTACAAAGATGAGTCAAATACACTTTCATGAGACAAAAATGAAAGGTGGAAATTGCAACCCCAATAGGAAGGCTGCTGTTGTAAAATATACTCCAGTAAATAAACAGCTTACCATTTTTTTAAAAGTCAGCATGTACCAAGTTATTCATCATGCTTGTCTGGAGTGGCTCACAACTGAGAGTACCTACCTCAGGGCAGATTGTTAGAAATAGGGAAGACACCCTAACCTGTTGGGGTGTTCTATACTTAGATTTCACCAACAAATGTGAACACCTGGATTACTAAACCAGTCTTATCATGGAGTCACAGACAGTCTCTTTAGACTCTCCAGCCTATCTTGCCACCCAGACAAATTGAACTTTGTGATAAAAGGTTACTTAAACCAAAAATCACATCACATCAGGTTGCTCCCGGGCCCAAGAGACCAGTCACTTGCCCCAGATCAGTTGGTACTCTAAATCTTACACTAAAGATCACACTGGTAGCCAATTCTATAGTAAACTAATTAAAGATGTACAAGCTAGGAAAAGGAAATGAGAGTTATTGAGAGGTTAAAGTAGGTAACATATATGCACAGGTGAGCCACAGTTTATAATTCCAAATGGTGGCAGTGATGTAATAAACTGCCAAACTTCCCAAAAGTCTTTACAGGGTACCCAGGTTGTCTCTGGGGATCTCTGCTTTGCATCTTACACACTTACCTGTAAGAGTCCAAATAGTTCAGGTATGAAGGATGTCTCCTTGAATACATATTTATAACTTCTTCTGACAGAAAACAGCTGGGTACAGTATCTCTACCCACACAGGATTTTCCTTTGATGATGGTGAGTGAGGAATGCACTTTGAGCTCCAATTATCATAAACAATGGCGACTTGCTTGGAAATTAGCACTCTTCTGGTAAAGTCCTTCATCAGCACTCCATGAGGCTTCTTTGATGGGTTACTTAGTTGCTGGGGTATACATAAAGTAAATGTTTGCTGCTGCATCATAACAGGATTCATATAATTGAAAACAATGCAAGTAATGTCCCATTAGTTCTATGAAGTCTACAGATCAAATACACTCTTCTGCCTTCAACAATCACTTTGTGCTATACTAACACTCAAGTGAATTGGCCTGAATACACTCTGTCATGACCTGGTCTGCCAGTGTCACATTACTAGTCTGTTATTTCTCAGAGAGGTCATTATTTCCCTCTACTCAGGATAAGAAGAAAAAAACTCTGTATGGCATCTCTTAGTATATATTGACTTTTTAATAGCAAACACTATATGAAATAAAAAAAATGGTGAGATGAAGAAAATTTGGGAAAGAATTTTTACACAGTAATGCAGTTGCTTTAATGTTGGAAACAGGTTAGATTTGTATCTAATATATGCAATATAAAATCTGAACATAGTTCATGAAACATTGACTCTTTCTCAAGTGAAGTATATAATATATAGAAACAAAATTATCAGCAACACAATGGTTTAAAATGGTGTTTCCCAAACTTGGGACGCCGCTTGTTCAGGGAGAGCCCATGGCGGGCTGGGCTGGTTTGTTTACTTGCCGTGTCCCCAGGTTCAGCCAATCGCTGCTCCCACTGGCCGTGGTTTGCAGCTCTAGGCCAATGGGGGCTACGGGAAGCAGCGCGGGCCGAGGGATGTACTGGCTGTCACTTCCCGCAGCCTCCAGTGGGAGCCGCGATTGGCCGAACCTGCGGACACAGCTGGTAAACAAACCGGCCTAGCCCACCAGGGGCTCTCCCTGAACAAGTGGCGTCCCAAGTTTGGGAAACACTGGTGTCATAAATATAAAGGGAAGGGTAAACACCTTTAAATCCCTTCTGGTCAGAGGAAAAACCCTTTCACCTATAAAGGGTTAAGAAGCTAAGATAACCTTGCTGGCACCTGACCAAAATGACCAATGAGGAGACAAGATACTTTCAAAGCTGGAGGGGGCGAAAAACAAAGGGTTCTCTCTGTCTGTGTGATGCTTTTGCCGGGACCAGAGCAGGAATGCAGGTCAGAACTCCTGTAAAGGGCTAATAAGCAGTCTAGTTAGATATGCGTTAGATTCTGTTTTGTTTAAATGGCTGATAAAATAAGTTGTGCTGAATGGAATGGATATTCCTGTTTTTGTATCTTTTTGTAACTTAAGGTTTTGCCTAGAGGAATTCTCTGTGTTTTGAATATGATTACCCTATAAGGTATTTACCATCCTGATTTTACAGAGGTGATTCTTTTACTTTTTCTTTAATTAAAATTCTTCTTTTAAGAACCTGATTGCTTTTCCTTGTTCTTAAGATCCAAGGGTTCGGGTCTATGTTAACCTATGCAAATTGGTGAGGATTTTTATCAAGCCTTCCCCAGGAAAGGGGGTGTAGTGCTTGGAGGGATATTATGGGCGGGAGATGTTTCCAAGTGGGCACTTCCCCTGTTCTTTGTGTAACACTTTGGTGGTGTCAGTGTTTAACCTAAGCTGGTAAGAATAAGCTTAGGGGTGTCTTTCATGCAGGTCCCCACATCTGTACCCTAGGGGAAGGAACCTTGACAACTGGTTTAAAAGAAGGACTCAGGTATGCAAAGGCCTCCAATCCAAAGTGTGTTAATATTAAAATAATGTATGGAGATCATTTAAATTCCATTGTGCTGCTTAAATATAGGGAAACTGAAAGTGTCTCACTTGAAACCAAGTTCTTTGTGGGGGTCTGGGGATAGTACAGATATTGTACAATTCAGGCAAGATTTTTTACAATGATAGATTGACGCTGAATACCAGACCTTCCTTCATGTTGTACATACTTGGGCTGAGCTGCAGGAATGGTCCAGCAGGAGTGAAAGCAAGAAATGGCCACATTGATATCCTTTAAAAGATGGAAACACTGGAAATGATTTCTCTTATTTTTTATTTTTTAAAAGATGGAAAGACTGGAGGTGGTTTCTCTCTTTTTTTTATACTTTGAGACATTTGTAATAAAATCAAATATTGCACAGGCATGAGAAGTATGAAACTAGGTAAAGAACGAGTTGGTCATTCAGCATGAGATCAATATAGGCTGCAAGGGTGATGTTAAATAAATCCATGACAATTGTAAAATGCACTGTTTTGTACCTTTTTCTGTATTAAGGCCCTGTCTTCTATCATTAAATCTCCCTTTGAATTCAGATGGTAACCATTTAAGCTGTATGCTATTTGAATAGAGACTTTGTCTTGCTCTGAGTTTGGAAATGTCTGGCACATTATGCCATCACACAGTGTGAATATGATCAGGCACTTATGTTGTACAGTCTTATTCTTGTAGGCTTATGCTTCTAACACAGCAGTAGAAGTTTAACAATACATATGAGCAGAAGTGGTAAAATTAAAGAAAGGCAAAGGAAAAGAATATATTGGACAACCCTTGGATCTGCCTGGTATTGTTCCATATGGAATCTCCTTTTCTAAATAGTGGGCAGTTTTTAAACAGTTCTGAAATATGAAGCAACATTATCAACCAAAATTTAGCAATATTTATCAAGCGTTATTAAGCACAGTTGGCTATTAGGGTCTGATAGGTTTATGCCCCAGTTGTCAGCCATGGTCTGATAGGTTTATGCCCCACTTGTCAGCCATGCTATGGAGACTGGCAAGTACCAATAGTGTGGGTGCTGTACTATTGGCTGCACTATCACCTTCTGCCACTGGGAGACTCCAGGTCATGTTTCAAATACACAAATTCCACTTGAGCCCTGATCCAAAGCCCACTGGTATCAAGGAGAGTGTTTCCAAATTTCCATTGAATTCAGTGGGCTTTGGATCAGACCCTTAAATGCCCTACTCAAAAGCTTCAGAAAGCAAAGGGCAGTTACAGAGCAGGGAATAGGCCTCTGTGAGGCTGATTCAGAAGAGCCCTATTATCCCAGAGGCAGCATGTGGGGCTCCTTGCATGTTCTCCCAGCTGTATCCTCTTCTTCAGGCCCAGGAAGATGTAGAGAGATTTCTGTGGGGAAAGAAATTGGGTTGAATCAGGAGTTAAGATAATGAAAGAACAAAGTATTATGAGCATGTTAGCCCATGGTCTCAGTAACTGGACTGGTAGAATGTGGGAACCACCTGCTTACTGCTCCTACACCCATGTGAATTGAACCCTGGAAGGTTCAGACCTCTCTTGATACACTATATTATATCAGCTATTTGAACTATCTGACTGAGATTTTAAAGCCTGTGTGAGGAAGCAGGCTGTTTAGAAGGTGGAAGGAGACTGCGGCTGGTAGCTGCTGGATGTTTAGGATTGGAATTAGAAAGAAGCAGTTTGTCCAGGGGTTAGAATGGGGGAGTGGGTGTCAGGGTTCCTGTATTCTGTTCACAATTCTATCACTGATGCTGCGATGTTGGCATCTCGTTGACTCAGTTTCCCTACCTGAAAAATAGGGATAATAATTTTTATCTATTTCACATGGGTGTTCTATTTATCAATTAATGTGTTTTAAAATTATTTGAGAACTTTGGATGAAAGATGCTCTGGAGTGCAAAATATTACAACGTTATTTTTATTCATGACTTGAGTTAGGTTTTAGTTAGTTGCATGTCTTTGTATACTGTGTATTAGGTTTTATAGCAGTGTCTGTGTTCTCTGGGCACCTAGGCAGAGATTTTCATTTTAATGGTACATAATTCAAATGCTGGATCAAATTCACCTCCTCCACACTTCTAACTGCATTATTAATAATAATGTGGTTGATTGCTGATGCTATATATTTGTTTTCTAAAGAGCTAGTTGAGAAGCTGGGTGTGATAGTAGGGTATGGTATGTTTCTCTTTTGTTCTCCGCAAGGCTTCTGCCTGCAGCACACAACTTGGCACTGCCCATATTCTCTCTTCACTACTATGAGGCAAAGCGTGCAGGCATTTTCAATTTACTAGATCATTCACAAGTTACCTCCAACCCAGCCTTGTCATTGCAATTCGCCACACTTACAGTGTATGCTTTTATATGCTCTATCTCGCCAGAGTCTCATCACGCCAGGCCGGTGCCACAGGGTACTAGTTGACAACAAAGATCTCGAGCATAGTTTAAAAGGTGACACCATAAAAGAGAAAAATAATGGCCACATTCACCACTAGGTGCCCTGTTCCCACAAACCCTGCAGCTTTTCTGATTTCAACCAAAGTTGAGTTAGATGAATTGCTACCATCTCTCCTGCCCTTGCTGCTAATCGGATAAAAGGAGCTGCAGGGCCTTAGAGGTCAGCTCCTGGCTGGGACCAGAAGTGGGAGGAAGGGTGCTACTCTCAGGCCAGAGGGGCTTGACTGGCTGCATTTACTGGACCTGGGAAACTGTGGACCTGAGAACTATAATCCTAAAGTAATGGGTGAAGGTAAAGAGACTAGGTGGGACCAGGCCCAGGGAAAACAGCAGCAACAAATGAGGGGGGATGGTACAAAGCTGTTGTTTTAGGGTCCCTGGGCTGGAACCTGGAGTTCCATTCAGGACATTGGTGAAGTGGCCCACTTCCTGAGAATAGGACAAGATGCCTTTAGAGGCCTGAGTGAAGGGCTGGATTTAAATGGCTCAGAGATGGGGCTGAAGACACTGGTGGGGCAGACAGTTTGATGAACTCTGTGGTATCCCGGAAGGGGTTTGTATTGATTGGGTGATTTGACTGGAGGGCTGAGCCACTGAAGACCCGCTTAGTGAGGTTGGCAGCCTACAGGGGATTCCAGGAGCAGGAAAAAGAGTGCAGTACCACACCCAGCCTCTAGGAGGCTCTCAGGAAGTAATGCCCTCCACCACAAGGAGAGACAATGGATTGTATTGTTTGTATGAAAAATCTTCGGGGAACCTTCCGCTTGGACCCCAGGCACCTTCTGGCTAACTGTGCAGAACAGGTAGGATAGTCTTGCAAAAAAACCCACAGGACTAGGGCTTTAGAAGATTAGATTTAGAAGATCCATTTCCAGCTTTGCCATAGACTTCCTATGTGACCTTGGATTATTTGCTTTAGGCCTGATTATCCTCTTTCTTCCACTAGAGAAAATTCAGAGCAGCTCCACTGAAATCTGTGGATTTACACTGGTTTTACATTGGCGTAAGCAAGGTCAGATTCTGCTCTTAATCTTTCTGTCCCTCAGTTCCTCAGCTGTAAAATAGGGATGATACTACTTCTTTTCTCCTACCCATTATCTGTCTTGTCTGCACATATTATAAATTCTTTGGGACAGGAATTCTCTTAGTGTGTATGTGTATATATATATATAATGTGTGTGTGTGTGATGCTTAACGTAAAAGCATGGGCCTCTATGCTCCAACATTGTGACTCCGAAGTGCCAGATGTTTATTCATAGGGATTTCTGTAAGGCCACTCACCATAGTATCTGAATGCCCTCTAAAACTAAGGATAGATCATTCACTACTTTCTCCTATGTTGTTTTTCTTTAGGTAGCATGGATGTTAATCAGAGCTGTATATAACCTTCACAAAGAAACACACAAAGCCAGATGAAATGTGCAGCTGTCATTACAGATCATAACTGTGGGCCAGATTTGCAAATGTTGTGACTAATTTAGTTGCACCTGGCCTGAGCTTCACGCAAGTCTGAGCCAAGTTACGATTCCAAGATAAAGTCACAACTCCCCTTGTCTTCCTTTTAATTTCCCCTCCCTTTTCTTCCTCCTCTCCCCCATCCCCCCCCCCACCCCCCCGCAGGTCAGCAAAGATTTTCATCTCCCTAGATTGTGTTATTGTTGACACTGAGTATGAAAATGATACTGAGAGGGAGAAGCTGAGAAAACAAACACTGAACACAGGCATTACAAAAATTCTGGGGACAAGAACTTTCCAGACTTGTAGGGAGAGATGGGAGTTTGGAGGGGATGACTTGCCTGAGCAGAATTCAGAAAAAAAGGAGGAGTCTAGCATTTTTCCCTCTCTGCAGTGTCATTTGCACATATTCTTTGCTTTTTCTAATATTTCTCCCTTCTCATTCATGTGAATTTTGAAGTTTTCTGATTCAGCTGAAGGGAAGAATAAATGGAGGCAACATTTTTATTGCCGGCAAACACTACAGGAGCAAACAGAAAATACATATCTCCATATTCACAGTGCAGTGAATGAAAAATATCCATAGAATGATTATGCAAATCTCTGAACTCTAGCTAATAACTGGTGCCTGAGAGTCATAGTATGGGGATTCATATACTGTCTGGCTATTGTAAAAGAACCAGCAGTGATTATACAAATCGGGTACCAGAAGCAATCAAAATGCAGGGGTATGCATAACTTTGAAAAAAGTGTACTCTTACAAGTCAGTTACTGTATCCCAACATTCTGGTTGGCTGAGAAAATTCCCTTTCAGAGCAAATCAGGGGAAAGCTTCTTAAAAGTGAAATCTGATGGACTATGGAATAGACTCACAAGATTAGTAGTTGAAACACCCTCCTTACAGATGTTTAACATTACAGTAGACTAGACAAAGTACTATTGAATGTATAACAAAAAACAACATTTCAGAGGCAGAGGGATGACATATTAGCCAATAGGCCTCTATTCTATGGTAATCACAGTGAATGGATAAGGATAACTCTCTCTCAGTGCAGTATCTGTGTGTGTTGCCTCCATTAATCTGACAGTAGCAAGTCTAAAATGTGACATCTGTATGTCAGATCAGAGCAGCTGCATGTGTGCGAGGGCTGAGCCATGTGCAGAATATCCCTCTTTCCAGGTGCTTCGTTTAGTGTAGGGAGGGCAATCCACCATGTAATTAAGAAGTACATTTCTCGTCTTCTCGCTAGTCTCCTTTCATTTCCCCTCCCTTTTTATGCACAAGATTAAATAGATGCTGGCAATTGCATAGCTTTTGATACAGGCTCACTTATTATCAGGAGGGAAGTGAATCCAAATATACGCGCACACGGGAACCGGTCCAACAGTATTTTATTGGCAGAGCTGTGGCAGACCTGTATCACACTGTGTAACAGCTTGGGCACTGCTGATTACACAGATACATATTGCTATATAATACCAAGCCTCAGCTATGCTGGGGCTCTGTCTTGGATACAATTGCATGGTGGCACTTTTACCACATCTCATTCACCATAGTGCGAGGAAGGGCAATAATTCAAGTGTGAGTCAGCACTCATTGAAAATTCACAGGAGTCTGTCCACTAACTTCAGTGGGCTTTGGATCACCACCTTATAACCCGCAACAAGTGGGGAGGTATGAATTTTGCTAGCTACTTTTATCTTAACACATTAAGTTGAGTTTGTTTTGATAGTGGAAATTATTTGTTTCGTTAGAAAAAGAAGGGATGTGTCTAATTTAGACCTTCCTTGCTCCTTATGTTAACTGTTGAGGAATGGATCACAAACGGGGGTCTACATCTACACTCTCTCTTAAAGTGTGGCTGGGCCTCTGTTGCTTCATTTCCACTCCCACCTGACATTCCAAGTTTATTTCACATTTGTTACATATGAAGAATGGTACAATAATGAGATTAGGTCTGAACATTTCATTGGGGCCTCTCAAGTTTCTGTTACATGACTCTCAAACTCTAGACATGTCTGTATATTTTGTTGTTCAAACACATTTTCTGCAAATAGACTCTGCTGCCCTCTCCCCTGCTGAAAAAACAAAGAATTGAAAAATGACACCATTGAAGTAAATGGGACCTTTCACATGAGTATGATAAGTAGGATATGGTTCCAGATACTATTCTGAAGATGCAATTTTTGTATGACGTGGTCAACAACTGACAGGAAGGAAAGGTTAAATAGTAGGGAGAAACTACTGTATTTTCACTTTTGCGGACTTGTGCTATAAGTGATTACATGCATGGTTGAAAACTGTATGCTGACTCCATAAATACTGATTGACCTACCTGTATATTTTCAATAAGAAGTAATGTCTACTATTTCGAGGAGGAAAGCAAAATCTGCAGTTTTAGGCTATATACAAATGATAAAAGCAAAGACATCAAAGCGTGCAGCCTTTCAACTCAACTAGAACAAAAGTTTGGTTGCTATTTTAAACATTTATGGCTAACTAACTGTGACACCATCTCAGCTCTGAAAATTAGATGATTTTACCAATTGACTTTTGATGTGACAGTTTCTTATACACTTCAGTGTTGGTTTGTAAGACACAACTCCACATTGGAATACACGTGTGACTAATTAGAAACTGTTTATGGATTATACGTATACATTTAACATACAAGAGTAAAACCTTTTTTGCTAGGGTCATGTTTGTAATGAAAAAACATTAATTAAAAAATGCTTGACCTGATTTTTTATCTATTGTGTTTGGGTATGTGTAAGTGGGGGAATAGTCCCACTATTGTGGGGAACTTTCCTGGCTTCTGCACCGGTGAAGTGGGCTAGCAAAAGGATCTGAGTCCTCACTCCCACTTCCTTTACCCAGTGGCCTCCCTGCCCTTGAGGACTCCCCTTCCACTCTCCTGTCTGGCAGAGTCCTCGTAACCCCAACAAGACTGGGCCCAGGATTCCTGGGGGCTCAACCCCCAACCCTGCTGTGGTCACCTAGGGCAGGGGCTAGGGTGTGCCCACTCCAGGGTACTTTCTCTGCACTGGGCACTTCTCTGACCCACTGACCATTACATACAATTTAAAGCAAATGCAAGTTATTTAATCAACAATTAATTTAAAAAAGAATAAGGAAAAATAGGAAGGTTAAAGGAAACACATCAACCCGCTCTGTGGCAGGGAACATCACAAAGAGTGTCTCTGGAATGTCAGGGCAGTTCACAGTCTGTTCCTTGTAAGTCCCAGGCCTTCTTCTCAGGCCCTGGCTGTGCTGCAGGGATGCTGTGGGTTGGACACTTGCTCTGGTGGTAGCCTCACGCTCTCAGGCTCTAAGTGGTAGGACCCTTCTTCCCAGTGTCGCCCCCGCCCTGTCGGGGTTACGATCCAAGCCTGGCCTGTAGAGCCTCTTGGCTGAGGCGTCTCCCTGTGCTGGGCCCGCTGCCCAGGGTCCCCCTCGGTCTCCCCAGCTGCTCACCGCACCCAGCTCGAGACTGCTCCAGTCCCAGCTGCACCACTCTGTCTCTGCACTGCTGCTGCTCTGCCTCCAGCTCCCTGGGCTGGTTTTCTGGCCCCTCTGGCTCTGGTTGCTGCAGCTCTGCTCCCAGGGCAAGTCTGGTCTCTCTGGGCTGTGCCTCTGGCTTTGGGGCTGCAGCTCTGCTCCCAGGACAGGGTCTGCTCTCTCTGGGCTGCTTTTCTGGTCCCTCTGGATCTGGCACAGCTCTGCTCCCCAGCTTAGCTTGGGCCCCTGCTTTCTCCTTAGCTCGGCCCCTCTCTGTCTGACCCAGGCAAATCCAGCTCACATGGAGGATGGGACCTCCCTGGCCTCCTGACTCCCTGATTAGCCTGCCCGCCCTGTCATTCAGGCTGACCTGGAGCATTGGCCTCTCCCCATTGTTCCTGGGGACTATCAATCTCAGGGTCCTGGTTTCCCATAGACCCTTCCCCTTTTAGTACTGGGAGCTAGCCAACCAAAACACCCGCACTGACTGTTAGTAAGGGGGCAACAGTCCCCTTACATATGTGTATATAATATAAACAAAAAAAGGAACCATAAAGAAAAAATATTGTAATGCTCACAATAAAAATGTGAAGAATGTAGCTGCACAGAGTGATTTAATGAGTTCTGTAGTAGTAGTACAAGGATGAAGAAGATATCCATCAAACAGTATATCTTAGAACATGTTTAGAGTTTACACACCTCTTAGCGGGGGACTTTATTCTTGTTGCATTTGCACCAAGAGGCTACAAATGAAACTAAAGAATATACATTTATTTGGATAATTTCATCTACCTTTATCGTAAAGATTCTTGACAGTACAGGTGATACTACAGCTTTTATACCACCAAACACATGTGGGGGTTGCAAAGAGTCTGCAAAGGGAAGTGCTAAGATGAATCAGAGTATAATAACATTTTCTTGATAAAATAATGCTTCCGTGTCACAGAAAATGAAACTGTCAGCATTCCTTTGTAGGCCTCTCTTAGGCTTAAGAAAGGGTCTTTGACAGTTTCAGCACTGCCTTTAAATATCTTATTGAAATGTAGATTAAGACTGTACATCTTATAATAAAATGAAAAAGGCTTTCCAACTAAGTCTCGTAGAAAAGCAAGTATAAAATAAGTATTAACTTTAGCAGTTATATTTTAGCATTTTTCTCAGGTTGATCCATCATAGACCTAATATTTAGATGTATTTAAAGAGACAGTAGATTACCTGACTGTACACTAGTACAGTATTATGCATTCCTAGGATTCATTGTATAGTAAGATTGGCTGTATCTTTTATAGTGCCATCTTCATATAGTTTACAAAGACACAGCCACACACTGGAAGTGCTGTAATTAAGGATGCTTCAGTATTTCTGTTTAATGTTATTACAGTCAAAGTTTAGATTAATATTAATTGTATTAGATGTAACGACTCAGTCGCTGATGAAATTTGGTATATAAGATCTGAATCCAGGGCAGAGCTTTTTTTCATCCACCACATTTCCAAAGTGTTGTATGGTTGTTTTGAGTTACAGGATTGAACAATAGTGCACAAATCAGCCAGTTCTTTTAATATGCTGATATTGAATATTGTTTAGTGTAAGTAGTTGTTCTAAGTCAAGATTTCTCCTCTGCCTACAGTCAGTATGTTAGACCTTTGCCAACTTTATTCGAGATATAAATCCAAGATTTTCAGAGTGCTGGCGAGTTTGTGAGCCTTATTCTCTGGGAGCCCAATGGGGGACTTTCTTTAAAGGAGTGGGGGATGATCTCATTTTGAGTGCTCATTTTGAAAGTGTTGAGTCACCCTTCCTCTGTAACTCAAGCTCTTTAAGGTGTCCCAAGTTAAACACCCGCATACTGAGACACCGATAATCACTAATCACTTTTGAAGATCATGACCGTAGATATAGGTCTGAGATAAAACAGGCAAATGTGTAACATTCGGAATAAACCACCCAGAACCCTTGACTTAAAACAGCAACCTGTACTAAAGAAGATATGTTGCATGAGTCAGAAAAAACACAGTATGACTTTCAGATAACAGCTTGAGTTTGCATGGCTCGTAGTGAGAAAAGAAACAACTTTTAACTTGTAAACTGAACAAACTTGATATGGAGCTCATTGAGAGCCAATAAAAATGCTATTTACACACTGTCACTTTTCAGAACGTGTCCCTGCTTTAAACAAGAAATAAGCACCAGAACTGTGGTAGCTGTAACGACAGTGAGGAAGATTCATACTGACTGAATGTATATAAATAAATATTTGAATGTAGATAAGAAAATATTGGCTCCATCTCACATGAGATGGGAACAAGATAGCAAAAGAAAGTGATTCATGAATGGAAAAAGATATAGGATGTGGTATGCAATTACTCCATTCAAAAGAATATTAAAATACTTCATGGGATTTCTTCCAACTCCTATGATAGCAGTTAAGAGCACAAATAACCAACCTATAAATGTAGACATCACAAGGAGGATAGTGGTCTGCTGGGCTTGAAACTGTTTTTCTTTTCTTTTGCTTTTGAATGCTAGATTGGATTTGAATATAAGACCTTGAGTTATGCATATTTGGGCTCAGATTCAGTGGTGGTCTGACAGTGAAAAGAAGAAATGTTTTGCTGGCATATTCAGTGGCCAAGTTAATAATCCTTAAAAGATGGAAAAACTGGAAGGAATATCTTTCTCTTGAATGAGAGATTTCTTTTCCAGAACACTTGGGGTATAAATTGGCATATTAAGAAATAATCAGTAGCTAGTTTAAAAATTGCAATGCACTTTTGAAAAGGTGAAATCCATACCAGACATACTGTATGAATTCTACTTTGGATTTCTGTGATCTAAGTTGTATTTTCTAGTTTCTCTGTTCCTCCCTTTGTGATTGGATTCTTCAACACCAATGTTCTGTTTGTGTGATAGTTTCCAGACTAATGTATTTGGTAATCTATTAGAAAAGTTTCATTTGGGAAGCTAGGAAAAATAAGTCACTAGTGGGTTTTTTCATGTATTTGGGAACTTAAATCTAGCTTTTTTAAAAAACAAACAAACAAACCACAGGCTGTTCATAGTGAAGACAAGATCTTTATGCTATTAAAAAAACTAAATGACTGAAGCATTAGTATGGAATTAGCTTCAAATAACAGTTAAAAGCATGATCTTACAAACACCTAGTCATGGAAATAAGCATTGTTTGGTAATACGTGTTTGCAGGCCTTCATAGGAACACTTTCTTCTGCTTCTACACATGTAAAACTGGAATGACTCCAATGAAATCAGTGGAATTGCTCTAGAATTACATTCAGGTAAATGGGAAGGGAATTTGCCTCCCTGAATCATGCTTTAAGTTTCAGATTCAAATAAAACTGAAAACTCAAAATGAAACTCAGTTAGAAATGCAGTGTTTCATTTGGTTTCCTGCCAAAACCATGAAAATAATTGAATTTCCCGTGGTTTTGATGCAAAACCATAGATCAGCCCAAGTTCACTTAAAACTCAGCCCAGAGGTTACAAACAGCTGGACCCAGGGAGTGCTCAACAGACACAGGAACTTTAGCAAATTTTTTGACACAACGTGAGCTGAAATTTGCATTTATTACAAAACAGAAAACCAGGCAAGATCTGTATGGCTTTGGATTCTGTAGCAAAAGTTTCATCCTCTCTCACTGTAACTAATAACTCCCTTTCGATTCTGATGATTTATGCTATGAATGTGTATTAAAAAGAGTAATATACTGAACTTGGCTGGAAATATTACATACCCAGAGAAAGAAGGCATTAAAGCATTATAATATCACACTTTTTAAGGGACAGATGATGTCCATTTAATAAAGGAGAGCCTTTGACCTACTAATCTGTAACTTCCAAATTCATTTTGGTTGGGTCTGTTTTCTTTAGAGTGACACTGTCAAGAATTTTATTTTACCTAATTTAAAATAGCTGTCCACTGGTGAGGAAGATTTCCCTGGGACACCACTACATGTTCCTCCTTATGTCCTGGTCCATATGGGTATTCCACTGTGGGGATGTGCATGTGCTTCATGCACCCAGAGTCAGAGAATTCTTGCAAGCAGTGTCTGTTGGTCCACGCATGTGCCTTGGCCTTCCTCATGTTTTTCAGTGAAGGCATAAAGGGTGGAGCAGACTGACCACCATTCCAATTCCTTCTTACTGCCACATGGCCTGGGTCAGACCCGCCAGTGTCTGGAGCTTTCCTTCGATTTTCTTCCATCTGCAAATATTTCAAAATTTGCCTTAATGCTTCTTGCATATAGTTCTTTATAGTTAGTAAGTTTTTTAATAATTGTATTGCTCTTTATCAGAGTTTTCTAGTTAGATTACCTGCCTCAGGGACCCCTTCGCTCCTCGTGCCTTGTTACGGGTATTGGACTATATCCAGAAGTCCAGGCTTCAAAAACGGTGTCCTGCTGCCATTCCTTCTTGGTCAGCGATAACCACCAGCGCTGTTTGTGCTGTCTTAGGGAGGCACATATTGCGGCTAGGTGTAACATCTACTGCTTTTTCCCTAGCAGTACCCATGAGATGAGGGAACACTGCCTTAGAAAACATCTCATGTAGAAGGCCATCAGGCCACAGTCTAACCCAGTCTGAAATACCCACCCTGTACATCAGCCTGAATCAACATGTAACATGCCTTCTGCCACGAGGTCTGACTCTGTCTGAGGGGATCTGTGGGTACGGATTCTCCTTAATCAGTCTTATTTGGAAGGCAGAGAACACTCACACAAGCATCAGGGTTTCTCCTTAAAGACATCTGACACAACTCCACCTACATTGAGCAAATCTGCTTGTTCAACTCCTAAAGATTTAGGACATACTAAGTCCCAGGGCCATGACTCTAAAGTCCACAAACCCAGGGCTCTGCTGGTACAGGGCCCAGTACCAGCAACACCCTCTCCACCAGTACCATCCAAATCAAAAAGTCAGGATCAGTCAATTCTGGCACAATCGTACTGTCATTGTCTCCCACTCTGGTCACACAGAGACTCCCTCCTCCTACCCCTGTCAGCATAAACAGATCAGACCCTTCACATTCCAGGGAGGTCAGAGACTTGTACTGCACCAGAAGATGTCTTTGCTCTTCCAAAGTCTCATTTTTCCCCCACATTGGGACCTTCTCTCACTAGGGAGGTGGTGACTCCCCCATGGAATGTTCTTTGATAGAAGCCCTATGCCCTCTTCCATCTGCCAGCTGTGCCTTTCCTCCATCAGCACCACTGTTGGATCTGGACCCTTTCTTCTCTTCCTGGGGAGAATCCAGTCCTTTAGAGGAGCTGCCATCTGCTCCTCTGAGAAATTAGTCCAGACAGAAGATTCAGAGCAGCCTGGTACCAACCTCTACCTCAACATTTGCTTTGGGACCTATGCCTTGAGGACCCACACAACTTCCTCCTAAACCAACATACTGGGGAATATGTGACCTGTATGCCCGATATAGAGAGCCCATGTATTCTCCTCTAAGGGAACAATAAGAGCCTTCTACTGACTCCATGGAAGAAGAGGCATACAAACTGGTTCCATTGATTCCGCCGGTGCTGACAAGATTGTTGTCATCTTCTCTGGATGAAGCAATCACCCTGGCATCTCTGTCCCCTCTGAATGACCATAAACTACTTCAGGATTTATGGCAAAGGGTAGTAGAGGAACTCCACATCTCCCTAGAGGAGGTCCATGCCCCTCAACACAAACTCCTGGATATCCTACACACCACCAGATCCAGCGGAATAGCACTTCCAGTTAATAAAGCTATTCTGGAACCTTCTAAAGCACTCTGGTATGTACCAGCCACATGAGCTCCTACCCCAAAGAGGGAAGAGAAATGTTGTTTAGTTCCAGCTAAAAGAGAAGAATTTCATTTTACCCACCCTGCACTGAACTCTCTGGTCATCCAGGCTGCCACAAAGAGATCTAGACAACATCATAAATCACTTCTTCTGACAAGAAGGCTAAGCATCTTGAGTTGTGGGAAGAAAGGTCTTCACATCTACTAGCCTTCAGTTTTGTATAGCGAACAATCAAGTGCTGTTGGCTAAGTACAGCTATCTCAGCTATTCCAAATTCACAGATTTTTGTGGACAAGCTACCACAGCAGGACAGAGGTTACTTCCAGGTTCTTACAGAAAAGGGTAAACAGTTGGCCAGAACCACACTTCAGTCAGCAGTTGATGCAGCAGACACATCATCTAGGTTGATGGGACTGGCCATTGTGATGCTCCATGAGTCATGGTCGCATGCTTCAAGGTTTTGTATGGAGGTTCAAAACACCGTGGAGGACTTCACCTTTGATGAAGCCCATTTTTTTCCAGTGAAAATACATTTGCCCCCAAAAGGAAGTATCATAGCCAGCTTTACACACCTAGACTAGCATCTCACCAGTTTGATCACCAGCGGTCTTATAACTTTTCTTGTGAGAGATAGAGTACAGAAGTCTCATTTCCCTGCCTCTCCAATTTTTACATCATATCAATCCCATCCCCTGTTGAAAAGATATTTTTGATGGGCATTCAAGTCCTACAAACCATTTATGCCACCACTGTTCAATTCCCCACATTGCTTTCAGGGGACATCATAACTGTAGTGCTATAATAGTGGACAAGAGGGTATTAGCTATCATCCATTCTGGCTATGCAATCAATTTTATTTCCCTCCTCCAAAACCCGCTTCTGCTTTACTCCTCCAAAATCCCTGTCCCTCTTCAGGGACCATTCTCACAAAGGGTTTCTCAGGCAGAAGCAATAGAGCAGGTACTTCTTCAACACCAAGGGAAATGTTTTTGCCTATGTTCTTCCTAGTACCCAAGAAGACAGGAAGTTGGAAAACTGTCCTCGATGTCTGCAATCTCAACCATTTTATTCACACACAGAGATTTTGCATTGTCACTCTAGCATCAATAATCCCATCCCTGGAAAAAGCCATTTGGTTTATAGCTCTTGATAATGAAGGATGCTTACACGTGAATATTCACCCAGCCCACAGGTGTTTTTTTCAGATTCACTACTTTCATTACAGGGTGCTCTCATTCGGCCTCCCCACTGCCCCTAGGATCGTCACCAAGGTCTTTCTGGTAGTAGCAGCTCATTGATTGGCTTCTTGTTGACAAGACATCTCAGGAAGCCTATAAGTCAACTTCATCAATGCGTCAACCACTTTCTTCCCTAGGAGTCCGTGTGAATTTGGGAAAGTCCGACCTCCCTCTGACACAGACTAGTGACTAGCCTCAGCGAGAGTTTATCTACAAAGGGACAAGTTTTGCACCATGTGCAACCTAATACAGTTCAGGTTATGTGCACCTCGGAAGCTCTAGTCAGAACTTGTCTTTCCTTCCTGGGGCACATGGCTTCATGAACTTTATGTTACACCATTTGCAAGACACCATGTAGGTTGTCAGACATGGTTCCAGACAGTGGTTCCAGACAGCGTATTCACCAGCCAAACACAGCATGAATACCATGGCAACAATTTCTTCCAGAGTAGCATCGTCTCTAATGTGGTGGAAGGATCATCATTAAGTATTTGTGGGTGCCCCTTCTGACCACAATTGCCACACAAGATGATCATCACTGATGCCTCTCTCTTGGGCTGGGTAGCCCACATGGATAATCATATGGCACAGGGCACTTGGACACCCCAGGATGCACACCAATCTTCTGGAACTCCACGCAGGCAGGGAAGCTTGCAAGTTTTTTTCTACAATTCATCTAGTCTCACCCTGTCCTCATAGTGCAGACCATATGACAATTGTCACACTCATCCACAAACAGGGAGGGGAGAGATCAGTCCCCCTGTGTGTAGAAGTGGTCACCCTGTAGAACTGGTGTATAGGAATCAAATCAGCAGTGGGTTACCTTCCAGAAACTCAGAATGTATTGGCTGACATTTTGCCATTGATCACGAGTGGAAATTGCACAGTTCAGCAGTTTTGCTCAATGGAGAACCCCCAACTGGGATCTGTTTACCTCGCAAACAAACAAGAAATGCAATTCACATGGTTTCAGAGGAGCTCTAGGACAACATTCTCAGGAAAATGCTCTCCTTCTCCCCTGGTCAGACCATCTGAGCTATGCCTTTCCTCCCTTACTGCTCCTGTTTCGGGTTTTAAGGAATATTCATTAGGACAGGGCACAAGTCATCCTCATTGTCCCCAATTAGCCCAGACAGTTTTGGTTCCCAAATCTCCTAGGACTGTCATTTTGGATTCCAGTCAGCATCCCTTCCTTTCCTTATCTCTTGACCTCAGGAGAAGGGCAAGATCAGACATCCCAACCCTGAAGCACTTCATGTCATGGCTTGGTTTTTGGATGGGCATCAACATTAGGGCATTCCTGCTCTAAAGTCATGCAAACAATCCTTAATTGCAGAAAGGACTTCACTCGGAAATGCTATTCAGCCAAGTGGCACATTTCCACCTGGGCACAGTAGAATCTCTATCTCCTGAGTCAGCAGACGGAGGATATTCCCCTCATTTTTGGACTTTTTCTGAAAACAGCTGGGCTTTCCCTCAGTTTATACAAATCCACCTGGTAGCAATTAGTGTGCGCCATCCACCATCAAATGGTTATGCAATTTTCACTCACCTGTTGACTAGCAGATTCTTAAAGGGCCTAATCGGGACTTTCCAGTCAGTAAGGAAGCCTACTCCTCATTGGGACTTAAATTGTTTACTTTTGGCACTCATCAAGCCTCTCTTGGAACATGTAGCTAGTGGTTCAATGTCTCACTGAGAAAGGAAAATGGCATTTCTTGTGGCCATCACCTTAGCCAGGAGGGTGGATAAGCTGGGAATCCTACTGGCAGATCCATCATACACTATATTCCATAAGGACAAAGTCTCTTTATGACTACATCCAAAATTAAACCCCAAAGTAATGTTAGTGTTTCATGTAAACCAGTCAGTCCTCTTACCTGTGTGTGTGGTGTATGGGTTCCCTCCCCCTCAAAAAACTGCATGCATCTGACGAGAGACTTCACTCCCTCAATGTATGATATACTCTGTCCTGCAAAAGACAAAAATAATTAGAAAATCACCTAGATTATTTCTTGCCACAGCAGAAGAAGTCCGAGGTCAAGCGAAATCCTACCAGAGGATTTCTAAGTGGATCTCAGGCTGTTACCAGTTGTTGTTGTATCTTCCTCCAGTTCATGGTGTGAGGGCTCATTCTACAAGAGCACAAGCAGCTTCAGTGGCATCACTTCATGAAGTATCCTTACTTGTCATTTGCAGGGCAGCTACATGGAGTTCCATCCATATGTTTACAAGACATTATGCTCTAGATGCCTCAAGACACTGAGGCATTCCTTGGGAAAGTAGGTCTCCAACCGGCTCTGCTGTTTGCATTCTTGCACGCTCCTCCTACTTGAGTACTGCTTGTCAATCACTTACAATGGAATACAAACAGGGACCAACACTCGAAGAGGAAGCTTACCTTATAATAACTGGAGGTTCTTCGAGATGTGTGGTCCCTATGTGCATTCCACTAACCCTCCTTCTCCTCTGCTTCGGATATTTACTGGGTTTGCACTAGAAAAGGAACTGGAGAGATGGTCAGTCCACTCTGCCTTTATGCCGTTTTTTGAAAGCAGAAGGAAGACAAGGGTGCATGCATGAACTAACAGACACTGCTTGCAAGAATTCTTAGACTCCAGGTCATGGAAGTCTGGATAGGGCTGTCATTATACAGATAGGGACCTACTAGGATTTTCAAAAATGCCTAAGCAGGTTAGGTGCCTAACTCGCACTTAAATCAGTGGGAGTTAGACAGCCATCTTATGTAGGAGCTTTTGAAAATTGTACACAAAATCTGTAATAGTAGGCTTATTAGAGTAGCACTTGGTAATGCTATAGCACTTTCCCTCAGAAGATCTCAAAGCACTTAACGTTTATAGATCAATTTGAAATAGTGTTTTCATCCCTATTTTATAGACTGGAAACTGAGATGTAGAGGGATTAATGGCCTGATTTTTCTCAACATCAAAAACCCGGGACACTGTGGAAAAATTAATACGCAATTTCATGTCTAACTTTGCACAGTTATCATGGTTGCAGTTTTGCCAACTGTCCTGACTTCATGGCAAATAATGTGATTGTGGCCCCTGCTGATGCAGTCTCAGAATGACTGACTGGAGATGGTGTAGACGTCACATGATTCCCAAAAGCTCTTATTGGTTGCCTTTCCTACTTCCCAGCCTCCTGTGAAAGAACAGCCAATCACAGCTGCTGCAGGAAGGGGAGCCAGAACTCTCCTCCTCCCTCCTCAGGGGCCAGTAGAATTCTGTAGGTAGGGGAGGGAGAGACAGGGAACAGCTGATACAATTTTCACAGGAAGGAAAGAGGGAGGGAAGAGAATGATCCCAGCAGCACTGTTCCTCCTTCCTCCCTTTCTCCATATCCTGCAAAACCAGAACTGGAAAGGCAGAGAAGAGGGCCTGGTCCTGCCAGGAGGATGAAGAACCTCCACAGCTGCAGGAGGAGCAGAAGTGGGAATGGGGGCACGGGGTAAATATGAACCTGGGGGAAGGCAGAAATGATGTGGAGTTGGGGCAGAGGTAGGGGCTGGGAGCACAAAATTAATTAATGTGATTATTTTGAGAGATGCAGAATTTACATGGGTCTGTGGAGGAGGAGGCATAAATTAATTGATTGGTTGAGGCCAGGCAGGGTTGGCACACAGCATTAATTAATTGGAATTCCTGGGTCTGTAAGCTCTCTGAATCATCAGGCAGCACTTTGTGCAAATTACTGTAATTTAACCTGAGTTGGGTCTTCCAGCAAAAGCTCCTGCAGTGGGGCCACAATCATGTTACTTACTGTATCTTTGTGAGGATTGGCAGTACCAAAATTGTCACCCAAAATGAAGGTGGGCAGTGGGAGCTTAAAAGTGGGAAGGCAGATTAAAAATACTTATCTTTTTGCCCAAACTCATAAGATTTTTTTTTAATCTCATGATTTTGATTTGAATGTGCATTTGTGACTATTACGTGGATGTTTTTGCCCACAGCTCTAGGCTTCTGATGTGAAAATCAGGTCTTCTATAGCTTGCTCAAAACTATACAGGAGGCCTGTGGCAGGAGAGAACCTAGGGTATTTTTTTTTCCTGTTTCTTATCCACAATATCATCTCTCTCCCCTCACCAACAAAAAGCACTGTCTGAACCTTGAAGGCTTAGTTTTCCCATGATGACACTGGGAGACACTGTGGGGTGGTCCCACTGCAGCATGAGTTCCAGGAGTCTTATGTCTGCGGAGGCACGATGCCCTCCAAAGTACTGGGCAGGATAGGGGAACAGGGTGCTACACCATTGTTTTAGGGGGAGAATCCCTGGCACTACAGTGGGCCAAAAAAAGGGTGGCCTTGACAGTGCCTCTGTGAGGGTAGTTCTTCTTGCCTTTTATTGACATGGCATAGCAGCTCAGCTAGTTTCTGAAAAACTGGTTCCAAGGATAACCTAATAATTTGGCAACAAGAGGCCAGCTTCTTTTACTCACATTAAGTAGAACCTTACTCCAGGAGCAGTCCAATTTACTTCAAAGAGATCATTTGCAGAGCAGAGAGCTACTCACAATCAGTAAAGATAGGAGAATCTGGTCCAAATACTAGATAGCAAGCAATAGGTACTAGGTCATCGTATGAAATTAAAGTCAAGGTGACAGGTCCTCAGCAAATGTATATCTGGCCTAGAATGTTGGTGAATATGGCCAAATAATATGTTGTCTGGTAAAGCTGTCATATGTGCTGTTCAATGACTATATAGCTCCAGAAATACTTGGAAATACAGTTAACATTAATATTGAACCAAATATGGGAAGGTTGTGAGTATTAGCAATTTCTGTGTTTAGATACCATGGTGAAAGGAAATCTAAGATCGGATCACTGGAGCCAGAGTAGGGCTAGACTCTTGAGGCAAAAGACTCTTATGGGTTTCATTTTTCCCTTTGACTTGGGGTTGATCTCTATAGTTAGGCTCTTCTTTTCCGCCCAACACAGGCTCTCAGTGAAAGGATGTATCTTCATCCGTACCACATTCTTGCTAGAACCTTTCTTCCCTTGCTTGTTATAGTAAGTAACCTCTAATATTGCTATAATAGAGTTTAAGGAAGCAAAACTATTTTGTCTCTTTTTTTTAGTTTCACTGTGCATTTGTTGGCACTTTGGTTTATTCAGTTTCACTGTCTCGTGTGTAGCCAGTTAATGTGTTATTCCACTTTGGTTCATTTGGATCTTTTATTCAGAGAGAAACATATATTATAAAAATCACATTGATGGGAAGTGGACTTGTGGGGAATGTGTAGTCCTCGCAATGGCTTTACATCCAATTTCTTTAAATTGGTTAGACTTCAAGTTGGCACTCATAGAATAATAGAAATGTAGGGCTAGAAGGGACCTCAAAAGTTCAATCCTCCCTCATCCAGAGGTAGGCACAGTATAGGTGATTTGGAGGTTAGACAATGACAAGAACTCCACAGCCTTCCTTGGTAACCTATTCCAGTGCTTAGCTATCCTTCTAATAAGAAAGTTTTCCCAAATATCTGACCTACATCTCTGTCATACAGATAAAGCGGATTACTATTTGTCCTACCTTCAGTAGACATAGAGAGCAACCCTTATATGCACAGTATGCAACCTTGATCTGCTGTTCTTTCCGGCTGATAATTTGCCAGAGTGATGACTTTCAGGATTGTTCTTCAATCTAAATTTCTCTGTTGTAACCTGTTGCTGATACCAGCCACATGAAAATGAGGGTTTTTTAAAATGAATTTGGCAGTTATTTAGTGTAATTTTTGGACTTGTTACTATCACAGTGCTGGACTATTGTTGATTTGTGTATTTTGTGCTCCTAGAGAACCTGATTACCATTAATCAATTCTTACCTTTCTAGGCTAATAGTGCCACTGTTATTATCAATGGGATTTCTCATGACATAATGTTCTGATCCAGAGAGGATTGAAGTCAATGCAATTAATCCACTGACCTCTCTAGATTTTGGATCAGCCCAAAGATACCATTCAGCGTCACTAAGAGTGACAGGATCTATTTTTGTATGATTATGGTGAGTACACTCGCCTTGCTTACATTTTGCAAAAGCTTTGGTTTTAAAAAGTCAATATGTGAAAATTAATAAACATATTTTGGAATGCTTTTAGCTGTTACCAGCAGTATCCACATGGCGGTGTGACAGACACCACAGTTATGTACTAAGTATAGGAAAAGAGGCCTAAATTCAAGAAGGTACTTAAGGACAGGCTTTACTGTATAGGAGGACTTTAGAGCTGAGATAGGGTGACCAGATGTCCTGATTTTTCTAGGAACAATCCTGATTTCTGGATGTTTTTCTTATATTGGCTCCTATTATCCCCCATCCCCTGTCCCTATTTTTCACACTTGCTGTCTGGTCACCCTAGGCTGAGACTTGCCTATCCTGGGCCTCTGGCAAGGTAATTTGGGGAGAAGTTTCACACTTGAAAGGGAGAAGGAGGAAACATTTTTCTGCATGGCTGATTTTATTTTTTAAGAAGCCAGAAAAAAGAAGAAAACTGGCAGCTGCTTGACACTCCTCAGGTGTTTGAAATGTTGTTATCCGTCTCTCCTAGGATTTAGTCTAAGTGGGCAGAGAGCAGGTGAGATGAGCAAAGGAGCACGATAAAGTCATTTATCACATCCACATAGGTAGTGTACAGATAGATATACAATCTGGGTGAAATCATGGCCCCATTCAAGTCAATGGCAAAATTCTCATTCACTTCAGTGGGTGGAAGACTTCACCTTCTGTGTGTGTATAAAATATATGAATTTGAATCTGGAAATTGGGCTGCATATCTCATGAGAACAACTCTCTCATGAAATTTTCTTTACATCTGGCTTGGACTATGGTCCAAAATGCTCCCACAGCCTTCCTTCTTGTTGTATTTCAGCTTCCAGGCCCAACCAATGGTAGAATGTGCAGAGACAGAAAAATGGAGGGTAGAAAAAAAGTAACTGAAATGTTTTAAGTTTCAAAATAAACTTGGGTTTGATTCCAGTTTGGGACAAAGGTTCAAGGGAATTACTATTTTGTTAATCTCCCATCTTTAGATACACACTGGGCCAAATTTTCCCCTTCTCCCCTCTCTTATACTTAACTGGAGTTATACCTATGTAACTGAGAAGATAATTTTGCCAGTTTTCTTTTGGAAGAAGATACTTCAGTATAATTTTCGCACGTGCAACATTTTGTGTTGTTTCCTCCCTGTTCAGTAACCAACTGTTAGTACTGAGTATTGTATGTTTGATTTAGCAGCCTTTAGTGGAGCAGCAAAGTGCATCCATCTGTTGTTTTAACCCCCGGATAATAACCCTTGTGTCTCTTAAACTTAAAAAAAAAAGTGAATCATCGATAAAACCTTTTTAAGTTTGCAGCTTCCCTGCTATAAGGTGTCTGTAAGAAAAGTCAGCATATTGCGTCTAGGGAGTAGATTAAAGGGAAAATGAGTGTGGTTCTGCTTACTTTCTTGGCTCATTGCTTTATGGATATGAGGGACCTAAAAAATAAGTGGTGGTCAAAAAAAAAAGAACAAACACATTTATTAGAGCAGTTAGAAAAAGACACTGTTTTGATATTTGCCAAGGTCCTTCTGAATAGTATGTTTGGCAGCTACCAAATGACATGGCCTGCACAGAGTTGATTTTGATGAAGCCTTGGGGATGTGTTAAAAAGTAAACCAGAGCAAATCACGTACTGGAAAGCATAACTCAATCAAGGAAAAATGTATGATTAAGGGCGACATGGGCAAGGAAAGCTTTGCCAGAGCTCAGGGTAAATATTTGTATCAGTGTGAAGTGAAAGCTTCACATCACTGATGTCAAGCAGCTGGAATTTTCATTGTTTATAAACTTTTGTTGTTACAGTTGGATTTTGGCAGAAAAGGTACCAAAGAAAGAGCAGTTTCCCAGCAAGAAAGTTTGAATTTTGATAAGGCAGCTTGAGTAGATAGGAATGTAAGGATGCAATATTTCTGTACCTCTTTTAAAAATAGCATTACATTTGACCAACAATCGTTTTGTAACGCTCAGTTGACCAACATTAGATAAGTGTGTGTGTGGTGTTGCTGTGCTAAGGTATCCTGTGAATGACAAATTGTCTAATTCAAAAAGTTGGTTTTAATACATTTTTGTGTTTCTGAGTTCCGAGTTCATTTTTCTTTGGAGAATGTTGCCAATATTAGTCAAATATTTTAATGAGAGAAAAATATATGACCTACTTGGGGACTGAACCCAATTCTTTGGATTCTGTCCAGAAGCCTTACGAAGATAAGCTAATAGCCCTACAAGCTTCCCCCCCCCCGATGTGGTTAAACTGTAGTTATGGACATGTGGTGTTGTCTTTCACTATATTTCACTCCCTAGCTTAGTTTATTAGAGCATCTCAACAGTTTGAAGGCTACAAGTTTAATCTCTAGCTATTTATTTCTCTGAAAAAAAATCTGGATTCTGACTTTTTAAAAAAATTCTCTGAATTGAGTGATAAGCTGTGCATCCAATGTAATATAGGAGAGAAGGTCTTCATGTGAGAATTTAGGGCCTGATCAAAAGCCCAATGGCATTCTTACCATTAACTTCAGTAGGCTTTAGATCAGATGCTTAGTACAATGCAATGATTCAGTATCAAAAAGGACAGATTTAGAAATGTGAAGGAGACAGTATATTTCCAAACTAGCCTTTTTGCTTCCTCGGATGGGTGGTGGGAGCTCAGTGAAGTTGTGCAGCTCGCAGAAGGGACTGTGTGTGTGTTTACTAAGTGGGGAAGCAGCAGTTTAACTTTTCAGTTCTTGTGACTCTAGCCAGAATGTGCAGCAGCAGCTTTGAGAGCCTCTGATTAGAGTTGTTTCTAGCCCACTCTGATAGGAGGCTGTAAACTGCAAAGTTCAGCCTCTTAGGAGGAAGAGGCATTATGCGAAGGGACATGGTTGAAGAAATTAAACAAGAAAACTGAAATATCAAGTATTAGGTAAATTATATTGTTCCATTTTTGTTTTCAGAATGATACGGCTCTGAGACCTAGAACGTCACTAGATTCATTAAGTAGCTGAGACATTGAACTTCATAGGGATGTGGGCCCTGGTAAAGAGGTTGTTTTGTGTATGCTGCTAAAACGTGCATGCTTGGTTACACATGTATGTGAGGAAGCTCCAAGTTAAAGAGCTCTTTATATTTGTCAGAGTAAACCGGAGGCTAGCCCCGCCAATGAGAAAACAGTGTGCTGCAAGAACCTAACAACATTACCCAGCTGCACTAAGAATAGAAATCAAGCCCCTGCTGGTATAATTAAGAAATCTTCACTTCCAGTCCCTGGGCTTTAGAGACCTGGATCACTAACTAATTCCAATTTAGAGAGCTTTTTGATAAGAGCTTTTGTAAACTAGGAAATAAGCTGAGAATGAAAACTTTTCATTGCAAGTGTTTCAGCTCCACGAGTCCAGTTCAGTGTTAATGAATCTTTGGCCTGTACACGATGGGAGATGCACACCAGAAGTTTGTAATCTACCCTGCAGTGACGGGCTGCATTAGCAGCATGAGCCCATTCTCTAAAGTTTTCATGAAATGGCGGCTGTCATCCATTTGCTACCACTTGACACTTTGGGGAAATGTTAGTTTCACTGATAAATATGGTAATCAGGCTGGCCCAGCAGCCTGGTCAGCACTGTAGTATTCTGGTTCTCATTCTTCCAGGAGCTCTGAGCTTTGCAGGTGCAGCACGTGGGCAGATGAATATCATGCCACATCTCTGTAGAGTGACTCACTCTGGTCAGCTTGCAAAGCTTTTCCCCCTGTAACATACATTCACATGGTTTACTTCTGAGCTCATTTACACTGGTTTTAACACCAGTGTAATGTAAGTAGAATTACACCTGATTTACACTCATGTGAGATCAGAATCACACCCTTGGATTTTTGTTTCAAAGCAGATTAATTAAGAAAATTAAAAGATCTTACCAGTAAATGGAAGCAAGTGTGTTAGCAATAGAAACAGAGCCCCAAAAGCATGGCTGGTGCAGGTAGGTTCTCTGTATACATGTGTATCTACTTTACCTATTTTTTATTAGTTTTTCTCTTTCCTTATCTCTTTTCTTTTCTTTGGAGGAAGGTACACAGTCCTAAATATTGGGCCAGACTATGACTTTTAAGCCACAGGCAGTACTGGAAGGGGATGCAGCAGGGCTGCACTCCTGCAGGAGCCCACAGCATGGATTTGGATTTGCTCAGCCAGAACTCCTGCTGGGACCTTTCAAGGAGCACATCCTTCAGCAGCAGCTGTGCCACCCTCTCGAGGGATGTTGCATGTGATCCCTCTGTTTGCTTTTTACTTTACACACTCTGTCATTCTGCACCAATCAGATATTTTCTTTGATTCTTTTTCGTCCAGTCTTTCTAAAGCGGGATGCAAATTCAGTATGGTTCCTGTGTGATTCAAGCCTTGCAACCCACAGCATTCCAATGTGTTTTAATTACAGCAGTGAGATTAAAACCACCCGCCCAGTCATTAGTATTATCTGATGTATCATAATGCAACAGGTCAGAAATTAGCTTTGTAAAAGTACATCAGGAAATGACTTAGCTATGTTTCATAGTGGTTAGAGCAGAGGGCTGGGAGTTAGGAGAACTGCTATAGAGTCTATTTCTGGCATTGCTGTTGACTTTGAAGTCGGACAGCCTCTCTGTTCGTTTCATCACCTGTGAAGCAGTGATGATAAAACTTACCAATCTCTAAAGTGCTTTGAGATCTCTGATGAAAGGTGTTTCATAAGTGCAAAGCAGTATTATTGTTACGATAGATCCTGTCTGCTCCTAAACAATCCTCCTTCAGTGTCTCAGGGGACTGGTATATATGGGTTTTTGTTTTGTTTTGTTTTAATTGCCTAAGTAACTATTTGAAATATTTATTGTTCTGGGGGGCTTTGATAGTTGTATGACTCTGGTCTTACACTAGAGCATAGTCAGGTAAATAATATCCATTGTTGAAAGATTGAAAGATTCTCACACAAGCAGAGCTTTTATAGACCTGTCTACAATTGCTCACAAGGTGAGAGCTTGGGAAGTTGAGAGTGTTTTTGGTTCCTGAGCTCCAGTTTTGTTTGTGGTGCCTGAGTTCCAGGTTTGCTTGAACTAGACCTCCCTAAAGAGTGAAGCCCTCTCTTCATCCACAGAACAGGTAGAGCATAGACAGCAGGTGTACTGTCCCCAAACTTCCCTGGCCACATCTTTCACCCACCTGTTCTGGGATGAGGGAAGAATCCATACCCATTTCATCCTTGGTCTTTCTATTGAGACTGCTCCAAAAGAGTTACCATTTGTGGTGGGGAGGGTGGGTATTTGTGCCTTGGCTACTTATTCAGTAGACTTATTTGGACGGATAGCACCAACACATGTCATGCACTGAAATCCACCATGCAGTTCTCATATGATAACTTTCAGTCATTGCTGATATGGGGCCCTATTCCCCCCCTCCAGAGTACAAGCAACTCCCACTGAAGTCCAGTACACCCCCTGGGGTGGATACAAGCTAGTGACCTAGAGATGAAAGGCTCCAGATCTCATTACCAGTCCCCCTTGTGACCTCACTCTTCTTCTGAAATGTATGCCTTCTTTAGGCATAGTGTGCCACCAGTACCAGACAGTGCATCAGGTTCCAAGATTTTGTAAATAAGCAGAAAACAGAGATGGCTTTACTTGTTACTTTTAAAGGTTGTCTACTACTCTTAAAAGCTAAAACCACAAACCCCATTTGAAGCTAACAGTTTGTCAGGAAGGACAAGAATACAATTTAAACAAACACATTTTGACTAGAATGATGAATTCTACCAGCTTGAATTTGCAATCAAACTGCAATAAAAATGTGAAATGCTGTCAGCCGATATGAAGCTGGTGAAGATGAAAGCCAGAGATAAAGAAAATGAATCCTAAAATTAATTCCAGAAAAAGATTATTTACTATCAAAATACAGAAAGCAAACTAATCTTAAAAAGTACTCAGGCAACATGTTTTCTTTATCCATGATCATTTATAGCCAAAATAAAATTCCCTGCTCCTTTTAAAAGAAAATCATGTGAGCTAATTGAAACAAACAAACAAAAGAACCCTAAAAGAACCCTGAGAAAAAGTTTTCTATTCTGTTCTTAGTTCTTCCTGTGTAAATCGTTGTAAATATCCAACTTTACAAATGGTCCTGTAGGTGGAGCTACACTCTGCAATTCCTACACTGCCTGCTCAACAATGAAGCAATTGTTTCCTGTCTCCACTTAGCAATTCCTCCTTCTCTTTCTGTTCTTTCTGGTTGTATGTTCTATTTATTTTAATGTATACCTTTGTGCAAAGCCTGTCTCCGAGTGGTTAGATACCCCGTTGATATGTGGCCTTCAAGGGGGGGAAAAGGAGTGCAGCCTATTCCCATGACATGCTTGGGTTTTGTAGAGCCAAAAAAATCTTCTCAGGAACACCTAATCCTTGGGCTGATTCCAAGTACCACAATCTCTCTGCACAACTGACATGGGCCACTTGGGACACTTGAGAGCTTTAGGTGTGTCTCTCTGAAGTCAGCCACAGCCAAGCATGAGGCAAATGTGCCCAGACCAAAGAAAATAAATTATGTGGACTCCAAATTTCAGCAGTTATGAAGTATTAAATTACACATCTGAAGAATTCACTTTGGGATTAACCCTTTAGAATCTAAACACAATTTTGTCATGGCTCTTCCTTGAGGAATCGTGCTATGCATACTGCATGCATTTCAAATACCTTTGGGTTATTGATCCAGGGCTGAAGCACTAATTGAAATATATGCTGTAATTAACTGTTAACTTGGCGGGGAAAAGGTACCTGTGCAAAAGGGGGGATTTGGACAATGTTTCAGACATTGACTGTCTCTCGTTCTGAGTGGGGCCTTGTGTGCTGGAATGGATTTAAACAGTACTGTGAAGTTTTTTAGAATCCCTTTTGGAACCATGAATGCAACTTCCAGCACTTAATTAGTATGCATTTTAGCATAATTAGCATGGCCCCTGTGGCTGCTTCTTCATTCAGGTTTAGAGAAGTGGTCGAGAGCCAATGAAACTCTACTAAAATCACTACTAAAGAGCTCCTGAAAAGACATTAGTTCTTGGTAAGAGATATAAAAAGTACATCCTGCCCTGCCTCTTTCAAGTATTTCTGGTTCCCCACAACCATCTGTAGCATCAAATATCCAGTACATTATGTTGCTGAAATGTAAAGTGCAAACCCCACACTGGAAAAACAAACCACTACAATTTATTTTAGTCTTTTTGTTAACCAAGTGATCATAGTGTAGAAAGCTATAAAGATAAGAAAAAATAGTTAGTTACTGGGCGAGGCATCGGAGGTGTTTTGATTTCCTCCAACAGTGAACTAACTGGAGTTTTGAGTCTTGTTGAAACAGCTGACCTGAAGCTACACATAGTGTAATTATACTCAGAATGTGTGGAAATACTCCTAAAGTGAGCTCAGTTGAGCATTGGTGATGTGAGGTGGTCCAAGGCTGCTGGTACTCACATGCTGATAAATACTGGTATATGCAGCGTAGCTGGACATGGAAATAATAGTATTTGCAACATTAACACATCTGTGTGTGTTTTGTTTTTACAACTCACACTGGGGCCTGATCCTGAACCTTTGTGCAAGAGTCACAGTAAAAGGGCTTTGTTTGCATAAATCAAGGTTGAATCTGGGGGATGGAATCTTCACCTCAAAAAGAAGCAGCAAGTTCTGTGCAGGTAGTTCATGTCTATCGTCTTACTCTGACTCTCACTCTGTGATTGGGGAGTATAGCATAGTGGGTCGAGGGGCTATTCCTCTCTGACAGAGTTTTTGTAACCCTATGGAACCATTCTGTGCACAAACCTACTGGATACACCTGTTTCGTGCATACACACACACATTCCCTTCTGTCTTCTGTGGGAGCTGTACAATCCGCTGTTGGTCTTGGTATGCACGCAGTCATTACCACCTCTGCTATGCAGGGGAGCATAGGGGGATACCTCTGAGCAGGGTCAGGCTCCCCACTCTCCTGTGCAGCAATTTTAAATTTCTTTTGGGTTTAATGTGTCACTGTAAAATGTTAGGTCTGAACTCACAGAGATCAGAGATGATTAACATTTTGACTGCCTAAGAATACCCTTCTAAACCACTGTGGTACGTAGAGTTCCTCCTCCCTCTGCATCTAACCACATTTGCTTTTTGGAGCTGTAACATAGCAGAGAAATTGCCCACTTTTTTGTGCATGATTCCCACAATGGGATTTTTCTTCTCGGAGTATGTCTACATTGCAAAGAAAGGTTTGTTCTTAACTTGGGCTAGTGAGCTCAGGTAAAAATAGCAGTGAAAACACACCATCTTGGCCTTTTCACTCAGGTTAGCATCTCAAGTTTAACCTCAGGCTCCCCTATAGACTTTAACCCTGTGGTTCTGAGGAAGGCTTTGAAGGAAAAGGGGAAGGAATTCTGGTACATGAGAAGGAGGCAATTGTAAGTATTAGTGGTGGCAGGGAAGATCGTGCAAAAGCAAGATATAAATGAGGTATACATAAACTTTGCTTATTTTGAAGGTGTACTTGTAAATGAGGATGTATGAAGCAGCTTTTTCTTGTTACCTTTAGTTTGTTTGAGAAGGAAGGAAGGAAGGAGTGTTGTTTGAAATGTCTCATTTTTAAGGTTTCCTTTCAGTAACATAATGTGTTTTCAGGAGTTTCTAAAAACCACTTCATGCATGCAGCATCCCCCAAGTGCATCTTATCAACAAGCTGGTATCAAAATTCAGGGAGTATAAGATTCGGGGAGATTTTGAAATAAAGAATTGATTGCTATTGTATTGTAGTGACAACACAAAAAACTTGGAGTCTGTCTCCTTCGTATGCACAAACAAATGATCAGAGAGAGTGACCTGAAGACGAGCTCTGTGTAGCTCGAAAGCTTGCCTCTCTCCCAAAGAGAAGTTGGTGCACTAAAAGATATTACCTCACCCATCTTGTCTCTCTAAATTCCACTTTTAAGTCACATACATGTGCCTTTTTTCCTTTGTCTCTCCTCCTTTCTCTCTTTCTCTCCCCCCAACCCCCATAAGAGTGTGAGTTGAGCCCACAGTGTCAGCCCAGAGTTTTAGGCTTAACTCTGTATCTGTTTCCTTTTGTGGGTTTAAGTCAGACCCTTAATGTAACTTAAGTGTCGTTTTTGTGGTTGAATTATTTCTTTTTGTGCTTGTAAAGTTCAGAGATCTAACATGACATGCACATTGAAGTCAGACCTTCATCTAAGCCCCAAAAACCCATCAAACTAGAATCTCTCCTTGAAGACCCAGAAATTGCTTTCTAAATTGTTACATTTTATTGCAATAGTGCAGAAGGCTACATGCTAAGTGAAAGCAATTTTTCTAACAAGTTGTGCCCTGTTCATTTTCCAGGTATAGGGTTTTCTCTCATCCAGCCTACGGTTGACAGAATACATACCATTTGACATCTGAGTGAACTAATCGCTATTTTTAAGATAAAACGTAAAACGTTATTGGCACATCTGAAAACGAGGCCCTCTGATGTTTGTTACAGGGGCAAGGAGGCCTTGTGTGGTATGGAAAAGAGCTGTGTACAAGAGCATGACATAGATTTAGAACACCCCAGAGTTTTGAGATATTTGAATCCGCCTATATTTAAATGGGGTCAGATATAAAACTTGGATCTAGATTAAGATTCTGTCCCCAGCATCCAAAGTTCTCGGATGGTCAGATCCAGGGGGTTGGTTTGGTGCCATCTCTAGGGCCAGCTGGTGCTCCCTTTTCTGTGTAAGAAGAGGCCCTCGGCTTGTGAACCTCCGCATTTCAACTGACTCTATGGCACTTCCCCATCTTTGAAACCAGTCAAGACATCAGTATGGGGTCAAGGTCCATGTTTGGGGAAGGTGAGGAGACTCAGTAGAATTGAGGAATACTGGATGGGACAGGAGGCAGGGATGGGGGTGGGGACGCATATCCTCCCCAGCCTACCCCAACTGTGCACAGATTAGTCACGGCCAGAGAGGAGAAGCATG